>NC_064875.1:27565938-27603438 GCF_943734745.1 Anopheles darlingi | reverse complement strand
CTACAACCTCCGCAGCACCATATCATTCCCTTCCTGCACCAGAAACTAGCCCTTTAATTGAATTATGCTTAGAACAAGCACACTCAACGCATGATGATAAGTTTATCATCTTTCGCTCTTCTAGCAAGTTTGCTGATTTTCTTCCTTCTGAACGGCCTTAGGCAAGGATGTCCCAAAAGTTAAGCAGCCGCCACCGATCGCTCCGTCCAAAAGGATGGATCATCCTGTCTTCCTTCCTCTTCCCTTGGATGGTTTGCCACCGTACGGCTTCTGAACGGCTTCGTCCCATTATTAATTGCACGTAAAACAAGACGAGACCCCGTACCAATCCGCGGGCACCGGGCATCTTCCATGCGATCTACTGGAGTGGACGAAAGTTTTCAAATCATGCAAAAGTTGTAAATTTATTAACGAGCAAACTCGCGCCACACAACCGACGAGTACCGAGCACGCCGCTCGTCAGGGATGCGTAGGACTTGTGCCTGACGAGGCCACGAGCTTCACGCGTGGCACAGTACACTGCTTGTATCTTCTTGTGTGGATCCGTTGCCCAGACCAGAGCAATGGGGGGAGCATATGACGGCCGATGCTGGCGAACTTTCAGGACAAAGTTTAGCCTTCCTGTCTGCTGTGAGCTGTAATGTCCCCATGTGCATTTGCATTACAATGGGCAGCAAAATGCAGATCAAAACCTCCTGGTTCGCGCTGGTGCTGGTGAGTGTGTAAATGCAAAAAGGCCATTCGATCTCGGTACCGCGGAACGGCATCAAACGCACGGATGACACGCGAGAGCGGTGCGATACACGTGTTTATGCTCGAACACGAGACGCACTCGGCCACCGCTTGTCGTGGCTGGGTGTGGGTTGTTTCTTCCCCCCAAAAGGAAGCGGATGGATTCAATGGTGTGCAGAAGATGAAAGGTTGAACTATTTACGATATTGTTACAGCTCGTGTGCCCGTGGGGAGCGCTCGCGAAGCACTCGCTATATGAGGGCTCTTGTAGCGCGGTTTTGTGGTGTACGGTACGCACACTTTAGAGGTGTCACGGCAATGAGTAGCACATCACGGGTATTGGGTGTAACCCTGTTCGCTGGAGGCTGATGAGAGTCATAATTGGATCCAGGAAATCAGTGGCAACAGTCAGAGACGCACTGGTGGCAATAATCATTTCAACAACACTTTGTTCGAGTTGCATACTACTGTACGTAACGAGCACACGAAGCGATGTTTGGGGGATATTTCTTTTAAAAAATCTAATAAGTTCTCACATTATTATAATTAATCATGATTCATCTTTTTAGGGAATAAATAATTCACAAAACGACTCACATTACTTGACCTGCAGATAGAGTAGGCTACGACAAAAACACGCAGTGTTAGTAGCATACTGACCGCATGGTAAAGATTAGCAAAGATTTTTTTTAACATATATTCAAAGCATGCTTAATAAACCATTGCAACGGCTACTTTGCCACAACATTTTTCGTTCCCCACTGTACTCGGCACTGGCTCGCTGGCACTGTCGTGGCTCGTCCGTGGATGATGTGGAGGACGGCGAGTAAAATAAAACTCCAGACCCACAACACCAGTAGCGGCAAACACCGGGAGGACATACAAGTACGTAGTGGCGAGTGGCCAACGAGGACCACAATTTATTGAACACCTTCCACACAGACTGGCGGCATTCTGTGATACGTTAGAACGTGCTAGTACGAAGCACTTTTGAATTACTTTAAATGCGTTAATCATAAATTCATGCGATTTTATGTTCCATAATAACTGCATCAAAAATCGTTTTTTAACTATAAGCAAGCAAACCCTCAAATTCGTTGAATTTGTGAAATGTGTCTGGTGTTTCCTTAAGGTATTAATGAAACGTTTTTATCACGTTTTCAGTCAATTTCAAATTGCTACCAACAGATTTTAAAAAAAATTATACAAATCCCTGAAACATCTCAACATTAAACAAACCCCATACAAAAATACCCAAATCTCTATGGGAATTGCCCGCCGAGATCGGTCTATGTAATCTTCGAACACGAAGATATGACAGGCATTCCATGTAACTGATGGCATGGTTGTAGGTTTTAACATATTTTCCTCGAATAATGGGCTTAAATTCTTGTACAGCGTTGGACTAAAACAACATTTACGATAAAAAAATGAAATCTGATGGTTTTGAGAGAGAAAAAATCGCAAATTGTTTTAACTGAAATAGCGTAAGCCTACGCTTAGTGAATTTTGTTTTCATTCTACACAATGGAATGTCCGGCTGACGATTAAAGCTTTTTCCTGTAGTAAACCAATAAAAAAAAAGCTAGTCATAGCGAAACACACATTATTTCATCGTACAAACATTACACTTGCAGTGCAGCGGCACATGAACATGAATTCCGTAAAGCTATGATCCATTTGCGTGAATAAAACGCTGCTTTTTAAGTGAATAGCTGGCAGGGATATTCCGTTTAGCTAGAACCTTCTAGCATAAACTCTTCACACGGTAAGATCCCGGTAAACCCTAGGCAAACTTATGCAAACCATAAATGAACCATGCTGATTTCTGCTGTGGAAGGGTTAGCAATTGCGTAACTGGAAAGAACTAAGGAAACGAAGGCAAGCTTCCTTGGCAATGGTTTCAGTGTCCATCGGAACTTTTCTCATTTGCAATAAATCATGCGGCCAGCCTTAGTAGCTACCTGAAAGCCATACCTTCACAGCTTGAAGGTTACAGCAAACGACAGTAAATTCTTTGACTCCTAATAAGACTAAGGCCAGGTTCCGTTTATCCGTACATCCTTAGCAAGTAAAAAGTTCTTCTTAGAAACAGATCTCTGCACCCGTTTCCCAACAGTATTGACCCTATCTGATAACCTGTTGCGACTAGTCAAACACAAACCTCATAATGTAAGAGTCTTGACCACTAGGTATCCGACGATTCTAAGTATCTGTCGCAAAGTCACTGCGTTACGAGAAAGCGTTACGTTGTTACGTCTCATTGTCGGACGACTCCATCTGGCTGTGATACGACGTATATCGGCCCCAAGTTACAAACCCCTCAGATGGGGCCAAACCTTCAAAGAGAAACCGGGAGAGTGGAGCAGAGAACCGTGAGTATGGAATTACGGTGTTCGGAATTCGAAATTGTAACCATTCGGATTCTGCTCATGCTCGGGGGCCTTCGGCTTAGTCTGGCGAGAGAAATAATCCCCCGAGCGAGGCACGACGGCACTCTCCTGAACTGTGACTGACGACGGAGTTTGTCGCGTGTCACGTTAACCGGCGTTTCATCAGTGGCCGCAACAACTCAGCCCGACCCGATCTGCAGGGGCCTGGTTTGAATAGATTTGCGATAAAACGATTTTATGACCACTAACGGGGCTGCTAGTTCAATGGTCTCGCATTGGCAGAGGTAGAGAGAGACGCATGATCAGGTTTAGGTGGCGAATGTCAAGGTTGGCTATCGTTTGTGACGTATTTGTAGAGCGTTTGATTAGAGCACGTCTTTGATTGTCTTCTTCGAGTCACACTTCGTGATCGTTGAAACCAACTCGATTGAGGTGGAACCATTGCCTTGCAATTTCTCCCGTAAAAGTTGTTCTTCCAGCTGTCAATGCTCCTCAACAGAACGAAATGGCTTTCAACAGCAAGATGTCAAGATGTACTTTACATGCATTCGATTTGTTATTTCTGCGTGAATTGTGAATGCGTAATGTTGTGGTTTGTCTGAAGAGCGCTTGGAGTAGTTGCAGAGTGCAGCTTCCGCTGCAAACTTGGCATTTGCATGACTTGGTCCGTTTCGAGCGGACGCTCGAGAACGTGTACTTCAGCTGCACTTCACCGTTTGCGCTCCCATAACGCGACGAACACTCCGAAGCCTCTTAAGCGGTCATCAATAGTACGGCCGGACTGTCGCGCAGTGATTTACATGGGGACCGAGTATGATGCATGAAGCATGAAAATAAATCGTTCATTTAGCGGTGCGTCCGGAGCTACCGGTGCGTCCGGAGCTACCGGTGCGTGAAGCACCGGTCCGCGTGCCTCATGCATCCGAATCGCGAGATAGTGGCGCAGTTGCATGCAGTCGCTAATGTGTCGAAGAATTGATTAAATATTGAACGTCAAATACATACTGACTCACCGGTTACCGGTGTCCTTCAAAGGGGGCCCGTTATGGCTTATCAAATTCAGGATTTAATATTTTTGATTTACTTCCCATAAATACTCATTAAACACATTCCTCGTGCGGGATCCGTGAAGGTTAGTACTGTGGACGTGAAGTGTTTTTCGTTTCGGACATTTTGATTACCGATTTCTGCGTCAACCTGCGATGACCTTAAACGGTTCAAACGCCTCTAGACCAAACACAGCCGGAATAACCAAGCTAACAAATTCGTGAGATGACAGCTGACAGAGATGTCCAGCAAGGTCACACGAGTCTCAAAAACAGGATTCCCGGTTATACTATCGCTGGAAAAGCGAGAATTTGTTGAATGCTCCACCCGATGACTGCTGATGGGCTGATGTGGTGTAGGTATCATCTCGACGCCACGTTCCTCTCGTGATTCTAACCAAACCAGACCAACCAAAAACGCACCATTGGACAACGCCTGAAGATCGCTATCGGGTGAAAACTCAATTAATGCTCCACGCGCGCTGTTCCTGGATCCTGGCGATGGATGTCTGGGGATCCGAGTCGGACCGAGTTAGTCATCATGGCGCGTGGTTTTTTCATGGTCAACAGTGGCAAGGTTGGCAGTTCCAAGTTCAAATCGCCACCGCCGTGGTCACTGTCGAGTCCAGGCGTCGGGAATAAAGGAGAGAATACGAAAGCGAAAAGTGCCCTTGTGTGGTGCTGTCCAGTTGGTTAGGGGTCTGGTCTAGATTTCGGGCCGTTGATGGTAGTGTTTGCATAATGTTTTCATGCTGGCCAACACCACGTAAGTGACTCCATTATGACGTGGTCATGTTTGATTTATGCAGGGGGTTTTTGGAGTAACTTTTTTGTCCAAAGCAGACCGTATTCGTATGTGCGATCTGGTGGTGCGAGTGACTCAACCTGGAATAAAGCGAAGAAACCTCACAGGCTTTTACGTTGCCTTACGTTCCGCGTTAATTCTTGGAATTCCTCGGAGTACTATGTTGAGCAGAGAAAGGTGCCAACCACCACCAGACCAGTGAGTGTGACAAATCTAAATTGACACACGGTATCTTGATAACGCATGGTAACGGTTACCATGGCTCGTGTCCCATCGAGAATCTCTAAGTTCGCCAACTAGCCCACCATCATTTCCTGACCAGGAAACGAAGGCATGGAACGCGTTTACACTAGTGTACGCACAAGTATGCGTTTACCAAACCGGGAGACGCGTTCGAGAAAGAGTGTTAAATGCCCTGTCATGTGACTGTCGACGGCGATAAATCTAAGATCCGCGTTATCATCGTTCCGCATCTCGGGAGGTAGGACGCTTCCATGGTCCAAAATCGTTAAAACCGGGCCCCAAACCGGGCGTTAAGGGAGATCGACAGTATCGATGCCGTGTGCCAAGCGCCAACCATTCCGAGATGGAGGCGATTAAAGCTATATCTTCGGCTCGTGTGCGTCAACGTCGCACGCCCCGAAAAACTGATCGATATCCGTAACTCTTTATCGCTACCCTGGTGCTCTCGCGACGAATCTGATGGCCACTGGTTCAGCAATCTACTTTCAGCCAGGGCCACCTCCTCCTGGCCGTCCGTCCGTCCGGTCTGTCAGCGGGAGATCAGCGACTGTTGACGGTATACCTTTTGCCCGGGAGTCTCGCACCGCACGAGACGTCCCCGAGAGGATAAATAGACTTCACACTAGCCGGCTCGGACTCGAACGTGTCAACGGATTGGGTTGGACGGGTGAGGCTGGCGGAACGGTGAAACAAGAGACTTACGGCACGCCACGTGAGTTGGTAGCAACTGTTTACTGGTTTTTTTTTCACTCGTGACGATGTTTTTGAGTTTTGAGGAGTCTTGAGGTTTTGCATCGGGATTTTGAAACAGTGTCTAGGAGGTGACAGTTGGCATAACATATTCTGTTCCATTGACTATGGAAAAGCACTGGATGTGTTTGCAATAGAACCTAAAATGAATTCTGATGAAGAAAAGTTCCGACTTGATAACCGGTATTTCTGCAGATATTATTTGATAATACTAATTCATTCTAGGCAAAAGTTATTGATTAAATGCATTAGTAGGTCGAGTAGTTCTAGAAAAATGTGCTGTATTCTTCAGAACGGCGTAAGATTTCGTATACTACAGCTATGAATATTAATAGATTAATAAAGTTGTATAGCTGTACTTCTTGTATAAGATTAAAGAATCTAAACCAATATACGGTAGTAATTTCTGTTTTAATTGCGTTGACAGTATGAGATTTGAGCCCTAGAAATTGGCGAAACCTTAGAGAATCAACAGTTAGGGTTAGTTATGAATTTTGAATGCAGCGCATAAACAATTTTTTCAGCTATATTGTTGCAACATTTTAATGACTACTGAGGTTTTCCACCGTTTTATTATCGTACATAGCTAAGAAAACGGATTCAACAAACCGTATGAGTGCAAAACCGTAAGAAAGAGAATAACTCTATCTCAATATTGTAGTTTGAACAAGGGCATAGACATTACTTCTAACTGATGTTAGAATCTTATAATAGTTGCAGCTTTACAACAGCAATAAGAATGATAGTTTCTCATAGAATATTCTTGAAGCAATTTACATTTACATCATGGAGTTCAAACTAATTGAGAATAAAAAATAAGATTGAATTCCTCTAGCGTCTCGTTAATCATAGTTTAAATCCTGTTGATAACCGTATAAGTAGTCTACACTTACAGCTCAACCTCATTTCGTAATCCTTTGGCCAGTTATCTTATATTGAATCAATGGAATTGATCGAAAACTAATTTGAAACCCACCTCGGCGACTCTGCCTTGCAAAGTGTACCCTAGGGCGAGGCTCTGTTCCAATTCTACGCTATCGTTCCAGCACCCCGTGGTCGTGCTTTCGGTTTCTTTCGGCACATTAATTGACCGTAATGGGTCTCGTAGTGCCCTCGGGAGATTTTCGACGCACTCCTGTCCGTCCGCCAGTCCGTACACACTCTGCCACACTCTGGTTTGGCACTTGGCCTTGTTTGCCTTGTTGTTTTAAATTAATATGCAAATTAGCTTCCACCAACAAGCAGCGCGGTTGAGAGAAAAGTGATTTAATTGCTTTCCAAAAAAACTGAAACGCCTGTCAGAGGTCAGGTTTGTGAGTTGTTTGAGGTTTTGCGAATGACACATTTGGCGAAATGCGGACGCAGCTGGCAACTTATACAGTCCTTGGAACGTAATCGCGTTGATCGCAGTCGTGGAGTTAGATAACATTTAATAAAGGAAACTTCACCATCGGATGCTGTTCTCTATCTCAATCCGTTTCAATTTTTAATCTATTATCCATTACGCGTCATCTGTTGTTAAAGCCTGCGCCCGACCACCACGAGCTCACCAGTGGACTCCGTTGTTCTCGGTGAAGATGCTCCCTATCTTTCACCCTCAACACCACTTTGCTGTTTCGACGCTTATCAATCATCAACCGAAAAATAAAAAAAAAACATCCCCGAACTGCTGCGGAAAGGCGGAATTGATGGATTCCACAAAGCGCGCCCAACCGTGCATAAAATTATGCTATCGGGAATGACAGATGCCCCATCGTCATGGACGAGACGCTGCGATGATGCGTATCTGCTGACAGGACAGGATAAAAACGTGGGAATTATGAAATGGATTCGAGGGAAGGTCCATTGGACAGAGGGTGGGTGGTGGCGGTGGCGGTAAGTTTGAACTTGGGATTTACACAATCTGCCACGCACACACCACGGAACATCAGGGCAGAGCATGTTGTATAGCCGTGTTGTGTGCTTTTGTAGGGCAACGTCGTTAAAACCAAATCAGCAGCAGTCCGTGGTTTCAGATCCTGGGCGTCTGACCTATATTTCCGGTTCCCAAACTGACCGCTTGATTGATTGGCAAGCGAGAGGCATGAGTGTTATGTGTGTATGTGCCTACCACCGACGCGGTACACGCAGTATGGCACGAGCGTCGAACTGGGAGTCGATGTGATGATCGAAAGGCACCACTCTTCTCGAGAGCGATCTATGGCAGGCAGGAGGCAGTGATTGACGTGTACCATGTTTAGATTCGCATTAGCGCGGCGGTGGTACAGAAGAGCATGTTTGCATGTTCAATCGGTCGTCTATCGGTCGGTCGGTCGGTCAGGATAAATCGTAATACTACAATCTATAAACTGTCTAAACCATGTCAAATTGCAGATCAAAGTTCGGGTGCGCTCGGGTATCCTATCGACTATACAGCAAAGTATTGCAAATTTGCGGATGTTCGAGCTCTAGAACAGCTTCAGAGTAACAATAGTATCCGTAGGTGTACCGTTTGTACAGATAAGAGCCATCTCTCAACTCAACTATACCCCAATACCGCGTAGTTCGTAAATTTCACCTGCATTCAGGCGCACCACAGTTCTGTCAGTTTCGGTCGATTTTTGCCACAATGCCAGTGAAAGTTCCTGCAATTTTTGAAGTAGGCGTCGACTTGAATTCGACCACCACCATTACCGGAGCAGCCAGCACGCGATATCTCATTTATCAATCAAACTACATCAACCGACCATTTATCAGCCACTCCCCGCAGTCGCACACACAATCATCATCATCATCGTCATCATTTCATAAGCATTATGCTCTCTAGGTGGACAGAGGCCCCTACTGCTGTGGTGCCAAGCAGAGCCAAGTGGTGAGGTTTCGCTTCAACGCTTTCGGCGGAATGGGAGACCAAATACCCCAAACTGAGAGACCGCTTCGATGCACATCATTACGCCTGGCCACCATACTGCCACGAGACGAGACGTGGTGCCTTCCTCGAGACCTGCCAATACGTTGGCTCCTATACTGCTGCTAGCGGCAGATGAGTGACAGATGAAATATTTAATACTTTTCATTTCTAATGCCTTTATCAACAACTCGTTCGCGCACGCATTTGATTGACGTGGAGCAAAGGTTAGGAGGCTTCCTAAATTTGATAGTTCCACTCCAAGCCGTACTCCTCGACCTAACCCGGACGGGTCAGTATGGGTTTTTCGATAACACGGGCCTAAAAACACGCGGCCACTCCCTCGTGATGTGTTTATAACGTGTAACGGACGGGCCGTAACGAGAAATTGATGTCCTGCCACGTCAAAAACGATGAAACGTTTAATAAGAAAAAAATGAAATCGAAAGAGAGAGATAGAGAGGAGGGTGGAACATGTTAATTGCTGCTCTCGAGCAGCAGCAGCGGCAGTAACGGTGGACATGACAGGGATTGGAGAGGAACAGGGTATACGAGCTCCATTGGCGATTGTTTCATTCATTCTAGCGTCCGTTAATCCCTTTCACCTGGGCCAGCGCCGTGATTCGCGATTCACGCGACCATATACGTAGGAGTTGGTTCAGCGCCATCAGAGACCTCCGGGGGTCCTCCTTTACTCCGGGTGTTTGATGAACCGAACAGACCCGCGCCTCACTCGCGTCAGTCGCGTGACGTTGGAAAACAAATCGCTGAAATCGAAACCCGATGAGCAGATAGCGATCGGACAAGTGTCAGACTATGCTAACGGACTCGGAACGGTCCTGAAGGAATGATGATGCCTGGCCGGGGAGGGGCCGATGGGGTGCGAGGGTTTAAAGCCTATATGTCCGTAACGGTCCGCCGATCGATTTACTTGGTCGGTAACTAATCGAGCGCGATAGAACCTGGGAGGATATCTAGATTCAGTCGTGGTCAGAAGTGGATGCTAATTGTTCTGCTTTGCATGCAAGCATTCCAGGAATGGTTCTGGTGTATCATTTTGATGATTCCTTTCGGAGGGAAATGGTATAATAGAGAGGGAGGGTATGAGGTATTGGAGGAGGCTCCAATCATAGACATTTGACTCGTTAAAGGAGCGTTAAATCGATCTGGGATGGTGGATAATTTAACTCAATGTATGGTAAAGATACTTAATTCAATTATTTAGTTTTAAAAAGGCTTATGGGACACATTGATTTTCATTTTATAATTATTTTTTTAAATACTTTTTGTGATTAGTGAAACATGCAAGAATGTCATGTATCACTAACAACAATATTGATTGTTTTAAAAATTGCGCTTTTTTGTAACGTTTTTTTTAAACAATTCTGTAAATCTATTTTTTTTAGCATCATCATAAAAATTATAACTTTTTAATTTATAAATCCAATCAATACTTAAAAACTGAAAATGATTGAATTCGACTATGGCTACCTGGAAAAAATCCTAATCTAACCAAAGTGTATCAATTTGCATATTTAGCAAAAAGTGCTCTCGTAAAAAATAGTTTAGTATGCTATTAAGTATAATGGTTTTTTCACATAAAGTTTTCAAAAATGAACCTGTTTTTGAGCCGAATTCCGGTTTGAAGAGATTGACAGATCTTTAAAAATCTTTTAATTTTGACGTTCGCTCATTATTGTTGTTTGGCTTTTGTCTCGCCTTGTTATTTTGTGTTGATAGTAACGGAGAATTAAGCCGATTAAATTGTTGTTAAAAAAAGACTGCTTACATAGTGGAACTTTAGTTTTTTATTGTTTTTTGTATTCAGTAATAGAAGTATAACGGACATTGTTGATGATCTTTTGGTTCTATAGCCGTACAGTACTTGATCAACATCTTAAAAATGGACGGCTTCATTCAAATGAGTTTAATTATTTTCCTTGGTTGAATTCACCATTATTAAAACATATTTTAGTTGTACACATTCAAGAATTGCCAAGAGCAGTAAACTACTTTCTAGAACTTAAACTAGAACTAAAGAAATGTTCCAAACCGTTCTTCGTTCTAAAGTCCGAACCATCCAAAAAAATCCAATGCAGATCGGAACCATTCACTGCTTCTACGGTTCGAAAGTGCAACATCCATATTCACATCAATCGGTTCCATCCATCGCCATCCATTGCGCACGTCATCCGGTTGGTGTGGTTGAAGGAAAAGATTTATATTCTCACGCGCCCATCGACAGTGAAGGTCCATTTCGTATGTTTTTTCTACGTTGCATCTGGGTGGTTTTTCTTGGCGCTCGGTTCTTCGTTACCTATTTCCAACCCACCTCCGTCATCGGTTACGATAAGCGCTAGCGGTAGCTCTATCAACACTTTTCACGATAAAAAAACATACGATTGTCACAGCTGGTCGTCATGGCACTAACTACTGTCATCTTGTTGACGGATTGAGTTCAATTACCGCTCACCAGTTGACACCTTGAGCGATCGAGATATACCTAACCGAACAAGTCGGTTCAGCAAAACCACCATCACCGATCGAAGGATCGTACTAACGTCCCCAACCACATTAAATACTTCGACTCCTCCCCTGTGGTGTGTGTGTGCCGTGTGACGACAATTCAATTTCATTTTGGGTGAATTTGGATTCGATTTGGAATGAGTTTCCTTGAGGTGGTTCGATGAGTCAGCTAAACCCCGTGGTGACCCTGGAGTGCCGTATCTACGGTCAATAATTGTGCCGGGGGGTCGGTTTTGCTCCTCCGGATCTCTTAAAACAAAACCATCAAACGGGACGTGGCGGTCACACGGTACAAAGTGGCCCAGTTCCACGCGAGTATTGGTTACGCCTGGCCTGACGGGAAAGGATGACAGGATTGTTAATTTCGGTGACCAGCGATGCCGGGGGTGTGATAAGATCCCAGCTGGAACCATCCATGACCACGTTGTTGAACAGTTGAAAGTGTATCGCGCGATGCCGCGAGGTTAATGAATTGGAGCTCTTCGGGCGGCGTCTTGGCGTGATATTCCGCGTGACTCGTACGGGCAGGCTCGTGGGCACGGCCCCTTGATTGACAAGCACAGGACCACCTTCTCCTCCTCCTCCTCCTCCTCCTTCTCCTCCTCCTTCTGCGGCTGGGCAGGGAGGGCGAAGTGACGGCTAGGAGTGGGCCGCTAAAAGCCACTAATGGGTTACCACCCTCGATTTGCATCTATTAATTGGATAATACCGGGCCTTCCCCGCCCAGATTGCGATCATTATCGAATGTTGTGTATGTGTGACTCGGCGGCCACAGTTTGCAAAGGTAGTAGCGGCCATGGATCGCGGCCTAATGGAGGTGCGTGCGACAGCCACGCGCGGTTGTTTACTTTAGGTCTCCATCTTGCAGTTATCGGATTTTAGCTGAACAATTTCATTACCAAACTGTGTGCGTCACAGTAACCGATGACTGGGGGGAGGCTTCACATTTTCCCGAGCACCATTTGCAAATGGCGTCCGCGATGGCGTCGCCTCCAAAACAGAAAAGTGAGGTTAAGGTTCCGAAACTTCGATTAATCGAGTAAAAGGCGCACCAATTGGCTCGATACACCGAAGATCCTCCGTCAAATCTTGATAAAAGCGACGAGGTGTGCCACTCGCAAACCATACCCCAGACCGAAGAATACTAGACTATAGACCCCGATGGTATCGATGAACCAAGAGGTAGAAGAAGAAGTCCTTGTTTTCTGCCCGCGCAGCAAAGGGACGCTTCTGTTTTGTGAATACTACACTGGAGCACAAATCAGCGAACCATAACTAACGGAGAAAATGGTCCCTGTTCCTGGCCTGGAAAGCATGTCGGGGAAGCCCCGGTGGCGCGATAGTAGTGACTCCCGGGGAATTGTCGTCCCAGGGAACTCGAGCTGTTGCCCCCTTCCCGGCCGGGGGGCCGGAAGGGTGCCGCACACAATGAGCTAACGTAGCGAAATCAAGGCTTAGTGTAGCGTGAATACTGATGCCAGTTCACGGTGTCTTGATGGTCCTGTGATGATGGTGGTGGCGGTGGCGAAAACTAAGTTCTCCTCTCCGCGAACGGATGCCTTCGGATGGCCCTGGGTCCTGGGATTCCTTTGGGGCTTGTTTTTCATGCTTCACGGAACCCACGCACGCTCGCACACTCGCGTTCAATGGCCCTTACTGCGACGGACGAAGCTTATTCCCGATAATCCCCAATACCCCCAATGATGATGATGATGGTGATGATAGGAAAGATAGGAGAGAGAGAAAGCGGAGACCTACCCTAATGGCTGAGCAGGAGCGGGCACGCGCGCGCTGTGGCGCCTCGCTGGAAGCCGAGAAGCATTCCTGTCCAGGCAGATAGAAATCGAAATGTCAAATACAATCAGTGAAATTGAGAGGAAACCCCATAAAAGCCATCTCCTGTAACAGGAAAGCTAGCAACCGAATGGTTTTCTGGCGCACTGGCGGAGGTAGCGAGCCGGGTTTGGATTCTTGGAGAATCCCCGGGCCAAACACGTAAAACATTCGAGCGCAAAGTATAGACCTCCCGGGGGGAAGGGGTGGAGCACTCTTCTGGGCAACTGATAGCATGAATACATGGCGCGCAGTTGATCGGTGAGGATAAATGCCGGTTGAATGGAAAATGGTTATTGGGATCCGAACCCGGCAACCGAATGACTTTCAGGTCTTTTTCTTCCGCCCGAATCGGTCAGCGGCTAGGTCACGGCTAGGGTTAGGGCACTATAGGGACAATGGAAAGGTGAGAGCAGGAAAGCAGGAAAATCACATCGCCGCAGACCATCAGGGAAATGATGATGCGAAAATCCCGGCAGAGCCCGGGCATCAAACAGGTCGATCCGATCCGATTTTTTCGCAAGGATTGTGATACCGAGAAGGCCTCTGAGGTGTGTCTGGGGGTAGTAGAGGAAATGAATCTTTATTTTTGAGGAGGGAAAAACCTGAAACGAAAAACAAATAATAATTAATGTTGCTTTGGAGTTCAGTTTCATTTTGTCGGTATCAACCTAACAATTAATCCACATCTCGTGTATAACACTATATCAAGCATAGTATAGGAGTATCAACAGTGAGGCACGCATTGACCGAAAGCGACACTCAGCAACAACAATTGAACCTGCGAAGCGTGCTGAGGAATCCTTTTGATGATGGTGTGCCCTCTCCCTCTCAGAAAAAAGGGATCTCGCTAAATACGGTCGAGAGGATTAACTCGAGGAAAAGCTCCGGACAAAGGAACCGGAACAGCGTGTGCAATCCGCTCAGCAAACCGATCCGATTGGGTCAGAAACGGGTCGACGACGACGACGACGGGGCTTTGCGTTTGTTTGATAGCAATTTCTGATTAGAGAAATGAGCAGCTTTTCGTGGGTATCCCTAGAAGACGTAATCTTCCGGGGGTTTTACTGTTGGCAGAGAAGGCAGGAGTAGCCGGTGAATCGGTTTTAAGAAAACCCGAGTATCCGAGCTTGGGTCGAGATGAAAGGGGAAACATTAATCAATCGGAAATAGCTATTTTTCTATCATCAGCGAATGAAATGATTTTCGGATCTGTTCTGTTCTGTTTGAAGTGGGTTCGCGCGTCAGCAACCATGCGCTTCCGTTGTGCTGGTTGGCATTTCCGTTGATTAAAATGACGAAAAGAGTGGAAGGAGGTTGAGAAGCATTTCAGTTCGGAACGAAAATCGTGATCTGTAATTAGAGAGTGGGTCTAGGAAAAAGGTATCAATGCAATGTTTGTAAAATAATAGTCTACCTCAATTTGAGGATTTCATCTTGTCGAAAGATTCGACATTTCCTGCAATATTCACTTCATTACAGTAAACATATTTCTCTATAATTATTTATCATTTGTTGCATTTTATTGAATTTCCTTACTCTGGAATGTTTCTTTTATTGCTTTGATTAACAATAGTTAGTCGTTATCTGAAAATAGTTTTCGTTTAGTTAAATTCAATTTTTATTACATAAAAAAAACTGTCAGCTGAAATGTAATCTATTGTGTATCACTTTGTCGTTTGGCAAAGCTAACGATTTTGCTTTTGACGACGCATCTTTTGCTAATTTGGAAATATTTAATAACTACCACAAAAGAAACATCAAATAGTAGATAATTGCTGTCGTTACACATAAACACGGTAGGCTTCAGACTTTTACCTCAGAAAGGCAATTTATCAATTATATGCAAACACTATAACTCAATTTATTAAATGATTTATTTCTTGTTTTTCATTCTTTTCAACAAACTGTTTTCAACAACTGTATATGAATATTGATTTACTTTTGGTATAGCTATCATTATTCATGTTATTTGCTTACTGATCTGATGAAGTTTGCAATTAGTTGCACAAATAACATGTGCTTTGTAAATAGAAAGATTTTGTAAAAATAATGCATTTCTCTTTACTCCTTCTTGTGTCAGCCAGCCAGCTTAAGCCAATAGCCGTGGCCACACGGGGCGAAAACTCTAGCGCAAACGAAAAAATTAATGCCAAAACATTTACGCTTGCCGTTTACATGCTGTCAAACGATTATAGGTCCGTGGAGCGTAAAACCTAGAGTAAAAGCTGTTTGCAAACGGAAGGGCTCGCAATATGTTCTATTTGTGGTTTACATTGATAGATAGTGATCATTGCTAGTGTGTTCAATCCTTTTCTTCCACAAAACGATTTTAATTTCCTCAACCCGGCCACGTAAACATATCGAAGCGAAAACATTTTGGCATTAATGTGCAAATTTGCGCGCAAATTTTCGCTCCGTGTGGCCACGGCTAATCACAAACATGTTCAAATTAACAATAATAAAACCTTTTTCAATACACATAGCTTGAGTTTCACATTTTACACTATTTTGTGTGTATGCGCTTATTGATCAGAAAAACGATTTAAAAAAAACCTCTACTGAGAACCTCGTCTTAGCGAACTGCATAATACGTTTCGATGATTTCTGCTAATCAGACAGCATCATTTAAACACTGAATGCTATCCCGTCAAGCATCATTCTTCACATCGATCATATCTAGTCGACGGTAAAATATTTAACTTGATCTCTAACACTTAAACACATCAAAGACCTCCCATCATCACCCACAGTGGTGATGGTGGTGCAGGTCGAAGGCACTATCTCCACCGAAAGCATCCAATCCAATCAAGCGCATCTAGAGTCAAATATCTCGCGCCGTATGTTACACATCCGCTGTCAGATTCAAAGTTTCCAAGCACTCTGACTGGCAGGTTAACATCCCGGACCGCATCACATCGTCACCTCCCGCGGGAAGAGGGCGCCAGACCCAGCGGGAAGGAAGGTTAGGAGAGGGAAAGACCGTCCGTCCTGTCTGTGTGCGGTGTTCTCACATGGTCCGGGTGTTCCAATACTCACCATAACCACCTGAACTGAACGCAATGCTCGCATTGGGGGGGATTATGCTCGCCGGATGATTTCCACATCCAGCAGTGCCGCGAATGATATGCACTGTACACATATCGGGCAGTTCTCTGAGTCTTGCATCAACCATCCGCTCTATGCTCCATTCAAACCGCATCAAACTCCCTGGTGCTCCTCACCACAAGGGGGGAGAACTCCCTGAACGGCAACTGCTTCGACGAAACCTTCGCGCCTCAGTTGTTATTTACAATCCAGATGCATTCGCTGGCCCCGAATTATGGTCCGGGGTATTTGGCCGTTTCCTCGATTGCAAAACGAATTCACTCGCTCCGCGCTCCGCAGATTGTACGGATCAAGATCGAGATTCGAAATTCCGAACCATCCGGTCGTCCGTGTCTGTGGAGTCTGGCGGTGTTCTGGCTCGGTTCGCATCACATCACATCAACAGTCCATTCGGCATCTTCTCACACTCAACTCGAACTCGGTGCCAGTTGCCGGTCCATAAATGCTGCCAGCTTCCCGGCCAGGTCCGACATCTTTTTTTTTGAGAGCCGCTTCTTTGAGACCGCTTCTGCCAGCACTTTCTCGATGCTCCAATTTATCCGTTCGGAAAATTATCAGCCGGTCCCAAGGCGGAGTGCATACATAAACAGCTCTTTCCCGGAGCCGTCAAACCACTTATCGCGTTTCGGCATCGTCATCGAACGTATATAGTGGTGGCCGCACAACATCAAAGAACTATGTTTTGGGCACCACCGGACCGGACACACAAGCCAAGGCGCATCGCAGGCCAACAGCCAACTGCAGCAAACGACTCCCGGTACTAGCAATGCAGCAGTGCAGAGTGAGTCGCACTAGTAGCGGGGCGTTAAGAGATTTGAAATTTTAATTCCACTCGGGACGGGAACTTCCGTTGTTCTAATGCGCGGCTTCCGATTATGACCGGCTTCCGCCCTGCTCAGAGTGTCACAATAACCTCACCACCTCACTTTGTTTCGAAGGGTTCCGTAGTTCCTACAGAAGTAAGGGCTGATGATCATCAAATCAGGGGCCAAATAATTAACGTCGAAAGGTGACGTCGGCATGGTGGTCAGCAGACATTATGAAGGAAATAAAATTTCATGGTCACTGCCGATGGTGTGATGGAACCGCACACACCCGCAAGTAGCGCGTTTGAAATGAGTCTCGAATATAGAGTCGAGGGTTATTCAGGGCAGGGCCTGTGAAGTGTTCTCACTGGCATACCGTGGCGTCTAGCGAAGACATTTGGAGGAATGTTTGTCTAACTGTGGTAGTGCGACTGTGTTTTGACTTAATTCGTCATAAATTTAATTGCTTCATTTCATTCCTGTGTGGGAACTGCCCGGGAATAAGTAATCGGAGCGTATCTATGGTACTCACTGTAGCTACTAGATCGAGCATCTTCTGCGCGGTCCTCACCTGACGCGAAAAGGCCAACCGGCTGTCATGAAAAGATATATATTTTGTCCCCGTCGTCATGAATTTAGCTTGTTTTGGAATTCCGTTTTCCAATTAACTATACCAACTACAAGACGGAGGCTTAGGACTTATCATAATTCCTCCGCAGACTGACAACGCCGCTGGCGTAGTATTCGTCGAGGTTTTCGTCGAATTAGGTTTGTTCGAATATTTGCCTCTATTGTTAAGCTTTTGTCACGTTTATCTTCAAGCGATTTGCCTAATTTCAACCCTTCCCCAATAGACAACAATGTATCAAGCTTAAAAAGGCGAGTGCCAGCGCGTGGAGCCAAAATAGTGAAACTGACGGCGGCGAGGACGCTCGTTACTGACCTTTGTGTGCTGGCCGACGAGAGATGGCCCCAAAATCGTCTCCCCAACGTAAACCAAAACCTTGCGTAAGCGACATGCGTAGCTGAACCGAAAGATTTTACCGTTTTCTTCGACACACGTCTGGAGTGTGGCGGCCGCGACCGCATTATCATGATTCCATTAGTCACAATAGTAAAAACATCGCCAAAAATCAAGGGGGAAAAAAGAAGAGATACGCTAACCCGGCGACCGCCGCTGCCGCCGAGACGGTTTGCGGTTAATCGTGAGAGGCGCCCGCGCTGGCGATGAACCGAGTTGATCTGCGGGATGGAGTCCGTACATAGGCATACGGTCGTGTGGTCAAGCGTGGTGTGGGGGACGCACACGGTGGATAATCATCATTACGGCGACGAAAGCATAATTAGAATATGAATAATGAACACGTTAATTTGAAATTTATTCAAACTAAGCTTTCGAGTTAGCTGCTAATGGCGACGACGTGGCCACGTTGATGCCAGCGCGAGAGTTTTCGCGTTTCATTTTTCGGTTTCGCGGTTGCTATGCGACCTCCCAATCACGAAGCGCGGAAGGGTGTTTTAAGCGGTTTGCCGCCAAATAAGTGATAACAACAGAGAGAGAAAAAAACTCCCTCCATAACACTCCAATCCCGTGGCCGGAGACTGGCCAGTGCTGGTGCCGCCGCGAGGCAAAACGGTGCCTTGACGGATTGTGCTTTGACGCTTGCGATTGATCACGCAGCCGGGTACGGAGCGCTGCTGGCCATCAGCATCAACTATTTATACAACCGTTTCATTCACGCGGTCCTAAAACCGAAAGCGAGTCGCATTACATGCACGCAACAAATGGGAGTTTACGGTCACTGTCGGGTCGGGCTGGCCGGTACCATAACACCTGCCAGTGGCCAACATCGAACAGCTGTTCGGCTGTGCGCAGAGGCCCAGGCACGTTCATCAATGGAATGGGTGATTGCAGTCGGTGCGTGTTGGACAGGGCTGAGTACAGGGTGTTTGTCTGTAGGGGATGGATGTCTTCAAACGTGCCGATGATGAGTTCGTGCTTTCGATGATGAATGGTAGCTCTGGAGCAGTTTTTGGGATTTCTCGTAGTGGATGTCCACGGGGTTAGACATAAAAAATACAACAAACATAAGACGAAATTTTCTGCCAAACATATTACAGCGCACTAAAAATTTGTCCAATTTAAAAGTTCATACTGATGTACTAATTCATACCCATACAAGCATACAAATGCACTTTTCTCTAAGTTTCGTAACAAAAAAGTTGCACGCAATAAAAACCAAACGTGTTGAATTGATTACTTTCAATTCATCTGTAAAAGAATTGGTGGTTTATGGCCTCCAACACTTAACTTAGCGTCCTGGACCTCAATTCGTTACTGGTAGCTCGTTCATCTGGCATCCCAATGCCACATTTTGTCTAAAGCGAAAAAGATCGAAAAAATCTAAAACAGTTGTTAAATTTGAAGCTGTTTGCGACAATTTTCGACAAAAATGATTAAGAATGAAATGAAAAATTTACAGCGTTTTCAAAAGAAGCAATTATTATGCTGGCATGATTTTCTGCTGTCTTATTTACTGTTGGATTTCATTACAGCTTCGTATTGCTATGCATCTCATGTTACGTGTTAGTTGTGTTAATTGATAGAGAACCTAAATGGCAGAAGAACTCCTGATTTCATTCTCTTGGCTTGTAAGAAAATTTATCAATGTGTAAAACAAATATAAACCGCTTTTTACATGCGTGCTGTAATTATCGATAAGGAATTCGATAGGAAAATCTGCTTGAATATTATATCGCTTAGGCAGAAATTTATTTGCAACCTACTAAAAAGCGACATCCTATTTTACCAAATAAAAGTAATCATTTCGAAGGAATTATCAACGTCAACGGCAAGCAGCGTGAGGTGGACCCAATAATCTGTCTCATCATTACTGAATATCGGGGTTTTTGTTTATTTTTCCTTGGTAATGTAATCTTGTTATTTGATTAAAGCTACAAGCCTACAGTCAGATTCATTAAAAACTCTGAAGATTAATAACGAAGTCGAAAGTTCTGCTTCTGATGTCTTGAGTGGAAACTTGAGTGATCCACCATCGAGAAAATAATATAAGCTCAAGAACTGTACCTGCCAAACTCGCGGGCCAGATTAATGTCGAACCAACCCACGTGAGGTGCCTGTAATTACATGCTTTCACTGCAGCAGTTTGCGTCGCAACTATGTATGATATTGCATATCGATTTTACCGGGAAGCAGCTACAATTAACAAGTAAACTTGTGCTCACGTTAATCCGGTACCGTTCTCGAGTTTCACGAGTGCAACTATAGCTGCAGGTCGGTAGGTAGCTGTTCTTCATCGTACGCTCACCCTACAAGACCGGAAGGCGATCACGCCGGATTCAATTTGGATAACGCTGACGATGAGATCCACGGTTATACATTACTGCATCGTTTGCTTAAACTAAGCGCTCTCACTGTTCCAAGGTGGAACTTGCTGTAGCGTTGAAGCTAGTTGTGCAGACAGTAAGACCAACGTCACTGCAGAGCGTCACGGTATCAGCGTAGAGTAGCGTAGAGTAGCGTAGAGTCGGCGGATCTGCACCAGGGAACACTGTTTTCCCATGTTGCGGTGGTCTAGCATCGCGGCTAGGACACACCAAAACACACACACACACACACACACACATGCACGAGTACACGCACATGCGCATCCTACAACTCATTTCCTGAGGTTTTCCGGGTGAGAAACGATTTTGCCCTCGTACCATGTTCGATGCGAGCTACCGGTCCTGGGACCCAGGCAAATCCTCACCCAGGTGTCTGCGTGTGTGTGTGTGTCAACTAATTGACGTGGGTACTCGACTTTCATTTTGGGATTTTCCCGGTAGTAATTTATGCGCGAGTGTGGCTCTAGCAGCACTCGCTGGATGTTGATTGAAAACTCTCGCCAACAACGACCAACTTCTCCTCCGGTCGCTCCTCATCCGGTGCCATCCGTTTGTTGATGAGGACGATGCATGCTAGGTTGGCACTCGGCCAACCCCATCCCCGGGGGGCAGTGATTTGCCCAGCACGACGACGGTGACGAAGTTGCAGTGGTGCGACTAGACTATTAAACAGTTTTTGGAACCGTATTACGGTATCCTCCCCAAAAAGGCGGTTGACTCAAAGTGTAACACAGCAGGGTTGCTGGGTAGTAACGGAATGTTCCACAACCACGACCACCACCACCACCACGGACCACGAACCCGAACACTCCACACGGACACACGGGTTCCAGTTCCGCCTGTGGTAATTGGCGTCACCCTCAATCAGCCAACGCTGGATGGAAGTGCCTTTTTCGAGATTTTCTGGATTCCAAATCCATCATCAACGAAGCCCCTCGCAGGTTTCCATGGTTCTCCAAGGGGTTCCTTGGACCACTGACCATTAGCTCATTATCATTCGGAGTGTGTATCTTGAACATGGGTTTAGCTATGTTCAACCGCTCTCCGTAAACTCGTCTCTTGGATTAGAAGACGCCATAGACGCAGAAGATCCACGCCCTGGGCGATAATCCGGGGCGTCGGCCACTTGAAGCACGCTGCGGTACTAGGCACTAGGTGTCTCTCTCGGACTCCCTTCTTTCTGTTTGTCTATCGCGGCGCGCGCGAATCGCGCTGAGAAATGTGCGAAGAAGTAAGCTGCATACTACCGCTGGACTCTGAGAACTCAAGATCATGGGCAGACCCCGGCGCACCAGGAATCGCATTGTATTGTACAATGCCCCCACCCTGGACTTCACAACTCGACTCCCGGGATTGGTGATGAGGTTTGAGGGCCTCTTGCCTGTTTCAGCTAATATTTCCCTCGAGTTTTCTAACGAGACAAACGACCGGGCGAGTGTTTGAAGCAAACCAAATAAATAACACCATTAGCGGCACCACCGTGGACTGCATGGTTTCAGGGTTTGATCTACTAATATAGACCTTGCTGGAGTTGCTCATCAACCATTTTGAATGATTTTATGTCGTTCGAACTGCGGACTCGAGAAGGGGCCAATCTCAAGGCCGATCTCAAGAGGAACATGTGTCGGAACATGTTTTGTAGCTCGCACGAAGATGCCGAACAGTGGATACCATCGCGTGCTGCCGGTGCATCATTTCCGGTTCCATATTCAGATGCGACTTCAACCGTTGCTGCTGCTGCTTCTGACATTCGTTTCTAATCCCTTATTTATGGATATATTCAGCTAGAGCAGAGAGAGAGACTTTTCGGATGCGCGTGTGCATCCGCTCTCATTCCACGCTCAGCGCACGTCTAATCCGACACGGGATTTCGGTTCCTTGGGACGCGAAGACGTTTTGTAGCACGCCAAACAGATTTGTGTTTGGTTTCGCGGAAGATGCCGCGTTTCTTCTGCTGCGTCTGCTGTTGCCGTTCGACGCCATCGTTATCGTTTGGTGTGACGTGTTTTTGAACATAAATTTCCTCAGCTAAAACCTAGGGGAGGACAGCTTCTGGGGGAACGTTTGCTGATAAAACATAAAAACATCCAGGCAAAAAGGCAGCCGCCCGATGCCTCAGACTCAGACTTGTCGACGACCAGGATGACGACGTCGTTAACGAGTTGCACTCAAATGGAGCGTATTAATGGATCGTCGATCGCCGAAAGAAGTAGATCGCCACTACACGACATTTGGGGCAGTTAAGGTTGTTGTTGTTGCTGCTCAGTGAGTGCTTTATGATTTTCCAGCAATTTACCGGACTCATCGGGACCTTCTACTTTGCTTTTACACTTAAAAGCCTCAGTTTGCTGGAAAACATTAGTTTAAATGTCTTCAAAGCGCGTTGTTTACAGTCGCTATCCAAGAATTTGTTGTCGATTCCGATTTTGGGGACCGAGACCATTTTGGAGGGATGTCTTTTTTTCCTTGTTTTTGAAGCAAACAATCATTAGCGAGCTGCACGTTCCTTTGAAGCGAGCTAGCGTTACACACACGCACACGTGTCAGGAGCAGGCCTTTTGCGTTTGTTCTTCCGGTGGCCTGAGGATCATCGTACTTGCTTGCGATGCGAAGATTCGAATGTGAATAATTGAAAACAGGAGCTGTTTGAAGGTGCTCGAAGGTTTGTGGAACAAATCAAACAAGTGTTGAATGGAACGTAATCTTTAATCAGCGAACCACTTCAAGGCGCTTGTCGTAGACAGAAGCGCCTTACTGGTGACAGCAGGTCTGGCCGGAGGAAGGCACTGAGGTACTGAGTTCTAGTAAATGGGAAAAAAAGGAAGCGAAGCGAATTGTAATATTTTCGCTTCAGACACGTTTTTGACAAACAATTTTTCTTTTTCCCCTTGAATACACACTGTCCTCCTTTGTAGCTCTCTCTTGCGCTCCGCAAAGTGAGACAGATAGACGGCGTTCATTGAACCGGTCGCCAAAATGGTGGAATGATATTGTTTTCTTTTCTTTATCTACTCCTCGGTCTCGGGATTGCATTGGAAAACTCAGACATCGCTCCCGGGGGACGACGACATCCGTACGGGGATGTCTCTCCGGAACGACGCAACCATTCACCGAGATGTCCTTCTGTCAAAGCGCGACAACAACCAAAAAGAAAAAAACAGGAGGAAAAAAATAACGTGGAAAACCTCCAATACGGAAAAAGGACAAAACGGGAAAGGATACCGGGTATGTGGGGAAGGCAAAGGGGTTTGCGGGAAAATTAAAAGTGCACCCAATTCTCGGGTTTTCGAATGCCTGAATGCCCTCCGGTGATTTCGGTATTTTGTGCTCCCGTCCCCCTGCCGGTTGGTCTCGTTATTATTTCCTCATCCCGTCCTTTTTCGATGCAATTCTTCTGCTATTCTGCGCGAGTTGCATTTCTGCTCTGCTCTACCGTTGGCTGCCACAATCAATATCGCAGGTTCGCGCACCTGTTTTCAGTGGCCAGCCAGCCAGCCAGCCAGTCAGGACACGTCGGGCGCATTAAAGGGGCACATTTAAAGGGGGGAGGATGGGGTGCTATGGCAGCCACAATTTAAATATTTTCCCCCGTGGACGCTAACGAAAACAGCTGCGAGCGGGGTTGCGAGCGATTTTGTGCGAAATTGCATTCTTAGCACGCTCGAACATTAGGAACATGTGTTTTGGGCAGCTCACCGTTCCCAGGTAGGTTTGGTGGCGCACACCGGCAGACGACCGAGCAGCGTCCGGTGAGCGGTTTAGGTGAGGGCCGTGGTGGGGTTGAATTAGGAATTGAATTATGTTCTGGTCGCGTTATTATTCTAATTTCTGCAACACGCTGCCGATCGAGATAGTAATTGAACCTTCGGGAAGTTAATTTGATTAGCTATATTAGTCATTGTCAATTAGGGAATAACGGTTTCTTTTATTCTGAACTAAATATTATTTGTGGCTTCGATTTGATATTTGAAACTTAGTACCTGTTCTTTTTTATCTTTTAAAACCAACCCATACGTTAATAATAACGCGACCAGAAGGTTTTTTTTCTATATTATTATTGATTCATTCACATTATTTTGGATTTGCTTATTCGAACCAAAATAGATACTTGATGGTTTTTTTTTTTCAAAACAATCAAGATTCATTCCACAACTTTAGAAAAGAAATAGAAGTGAATACCATTTATCGTTTTTACAACAAATAGTTTTCTAATTCTAAAATTTCTTTTATTCTAATTCTAGGAAATATTCTGTATTGATCTCATTTTTGTCTTGTGTCTGTGTTATAACCAGGTATCTTTTGGACTACAACATGACAACAAATCGATGCAAGGACAATTTAGAAGCGATAGTAATTCAGGGTTCAGGATAGGATTCAGCATAATTTTAAGGGTCATGATGGCTCGTTGACCATCACATCAGGAAATAAAAAAAATAAAAGATTTTCCAGGTGATAAATATGAACCCTGCTATGACTAGGGTTCAAAATAGTAAGTTATAATTATTCTACGGAAGTATTAAATACATGAAAAAAACGGTCTTTATTAAACGCAACATTTAAACGCAAAGGTAGTACTTGTAAATGATGTGCAGATGATGCAATAATTCGAATGTATTGAATTTGTATTTGAAGATAACATAGGAACCATCTTTGAAAATGATAATTTTGAGAAAACCACTTAAAATTGTTGCGGTGCCAATGAATACGAAAATTTCACACAATAACTTATGCAAAGATTTACGTAATTAAACAACCGCAAAAATGGATTTTTCTTTCAAATTCCTTTCACGGGACCCCAGTGCAGGCTGCAAGGTCCATGCTGCAGTAAATAGTAACTCATTTAGAACAATTGCTTGCAATAATTTATTCAATGAAGAAGTTGGAGAAGTAGTAATGGCTGTTGATGGTTGATAGAAACGTTTGAAAAGTTCTTTCATTTCGAATTTGACTTTGACAGGCAGGTGGAGCGGGTTACTTGGGAAGAGATTGAAATCATATTTTTGGAACTTCTTATTCAAAAATATACTAATGGATGCGGTAGGAATATGCAATTATAATCTCTTTTTGTAGTGATTTACATCAGCTATGAAAAAATTAACTAGATAACGTTCTAAATTAATAATAAGTAATAACTAATCTATTATTTAATTGGTTAGCATTAATCAAATCGATAAAAAAACCATAGTTTCGTAAAAGAAAACCAAACCCCTTATTATATTGACTAATAAATAGAATTGTGCAGATAAATTGCTGTAATATCAAATGGAAATCATGGAGAATAGTTTCGATTCTAACAGATAATATTCGAGTTTGTAATACGTTCATTCAAACCAATATACCACAAAGAGTTATAGCATTTTCTCGCAACTCTGCACCACGATGCAGATTACGAGCCAGGTCGCAATACATGCATGTGTGTGTGTGTGTGTTACCTTTTGCACGCCATGGCCATGGCCGCTCCCTCGAAGAATGGCAGCATTTAAATTATAAATTTTTATAAGCTTAAATGATGCGTAACACGTGACACACACACAGGGGAGGGGGTACACCGACGTGATCGATGGGACGCCCTTACCACCTCTTCGGTCGGCCCGGAATGGCGTTGGTCCAACATAAACTACCTCTTGACACCGCGCCAGGTCATGCGGCAGGTGTTGGGGGGAGTGGGCACATAATTGACGATCCCGGAAGTAGGGAAATGAAATGCGAATTTCATGTGGCCACCTCTCCCTTAGCCTCCCTTCGATACTCTGCTCTCTCTGCTGCTCAACGAGGCGTGCTCGGTGCCGGGGCCGGGGGGTGGGCAGTAATTTTTGCATAAAACATTCGACCCCAGAATGTTAATGTTAATGTTGCACACACCTTGCGGTCCTCCCCACCAAAAAACCAGGCCACCAGCAACAGCAGCAGCAGCAGCTCCCGTTTTGCGGGTCAATTCGTTCGCATCATGCGTCGATGCAGTCCCGTTGTCCGGGTACCTTCCGCCATCATCTACCGCCGCCCGCTGTGCACCAGATTGGCCTCCCAGCGGCGGTGACGGCGCGTGTGGTGGCCAATGACGCAACGAGCAGCACGAACACTTCCTGCCGGAGAGACCAACATCTGGGAGGATGGCCGCCGGAGTGCCTATCGATGCCTATCTGCCCAAAAGACTCGCACTTGCCGCGTTCCCTGCGTTGTTCTGCGTCCGGTTTCCGTCGCTTTGTGCACGGGAGGCGGTGTGACCGCACCTCACGCGCCACACACACGCAAACCGCGGAAGGGCTGCACCATGCCGCACCGTGCCACCTTCCCTTGCCTGCTTTCGCAACATTTCGGCGCCGCGGCGGCAACCTCAGACACTCCGTGAGGTTCGTGTGTGCCTGCGTGTGTGTGTGTGTGTATGTTGGAAGTGGCGGTTGCGTGGTGGTTTACCGCTGACTTTCGTGTCGAATGTTAAACGTTCGCTGTCAATTATGAAATCAGTCAGTGCCGGCAACGATGCCGCGAACAACAGCGAACGAAACGTTCAAACATTTGCTCGTGACGCGTATCCGGGCCACACACGCAAATGCACGCACCACCGCTCACCACCGAGAACACCGCCCGGGTTTTGTTTGCCGTTCGCCATTCTTCCACTTTTTTTTTCATCTGTTTTGCGAATGAAATGGAAGATGGAATAGAAATCGTGGGAATTACTGTCATCCCAGAGGCTCATCAAGCTCAGACCCGGGCCGCTTGCTGCATGTCAAAATGTTATGTTGCATGTTCCTTTACCATGAGCTCAGCTGTTGTTCTTCTGCGTGATTAGTTCGAATGGAGGCAATTCTGAAGCGATTTTCTGTCTTTATGGAGAGCTTACCACCAAACGT
Source organism: Anopheles darlingi (assembly GCF_943734745.1). NCBI lineage: Eukaryota > Metazoa > Arthropoda > Insecta > Diptera > Culicidae > Anopheles > Anopheles darlingi. Next base: position 27,576,050 of record NC_064875.1, on the reverse strand, counting down.
CAATGGCAGTTGAGTCGCAATCACGAAGGTTCATTTGAGTTCTATTTAAAAGTTTAGTCTCTAGAGGAATGTAAGGCATTAGAAAAAACGGTACGCCAAGCATTTGACCTCCTCTCTATGCTCAGTTCGTTCCAATTCGCCAGATTTAATATTGGTCGGAATACGTTAAAAATTGATATTCTGTTTTCATGTTTGATTAAACTCTCTTAAATACATGTTTTCAAATACTTGGTTTCTTAGAAACAAACCCTAGCAGCCATCTTTGATTCGATCATAATTCCATAAGCCAGTAGACATTTTTCCATAAGCCAGTAGACGATCATAAGATGCGAGTAGAACAATGCAATTTCTGTTAGGGATAAATGGCACGATGGGGTGTCGATGCGCTAACTGTTATTTTACGTATTTTTTGTGATTTTTTGCATTGCACTTAAACACGAGTGGAAGATTTTTTTGCAACTGCTAAAACATCGCTACTAATAGTGGGTTGGGCACGAATTCTATCTGGTTGTGAGAGTGAAGTGGTTTTTGGTTTGAAGAAACGAATATCGACGATCTCTTGGTTGCTACTCTTGATTCGTCAATGTGGTTCTAGGAGAAGGAAAAACAATATGAATGAAGTTTGTAATTTAACTTCCTTCAACTGACAATACATTTCACGCTATGCTTAAAGTAAATTCATTTCTTACCTACAACGATAATATAAATGTTTTAGCAGTGATAAATATGTAGCGACAGAGAATGTTAAAGTTATTTTTGCCGTGCGAATTGAATGAATAATTATGTGCAACAACATTAGTATGTGTTTACATCATATATACATGAACGCAATGTAAAACATTTATCATTTAGCATAACCGGAATTTTACCGGATAAAATTAATACCTCTTCTTGCATCTATAGTTTTAAGTCAACAACAGAATGCATAAAATTCTGTTAATTGTTTAAACAAATAGGTTAAACGTTAATTTTTTTCATCTTCAGTGTTTGTAATGGTCGAAGTAAGAGAAAACGAAACACTGCTGTAAACGACAGAATAAGGTTGCTACGTACCTATTGAAATGTTTTGTAACAGCAGCACCACTCATCGATTATTTGAGTTTTGAGACTGAAGTTTGACTATGCTTTGATCATTCAAACGATAAACAGTTGTTAGCTATCAAAACACAATTTTTTATAAAACCTAATGGTTTAAATAATGAAATAAGCTTGTACCTTGATGCGTTCAACGCGCGTAGCAAACGTCAAAAGAGTAACAAGTGCTTGTGCAAATGATTCGTGTGTCTGATAAAATAAAAGCTGCATTCTTGAAGTGCAACGATGCCTCCAGCGCCTGCAATTGAATCTGATTCCCTATTTGCACTTTAAGATCCCACATTTTGGTTTCATTTTCACTAATAATAATTGTGAGAATTTGGCGAAATTTGGACAAATTAACAGCACAAACCCCTAAAAAAATAAAAAAAAGTGCATGCAGAAAGGGGAACAAGGCCTCTCGAGAACACGATCCACCACTCTCCCCTTTTTATTCCAGAGCAAAACGCACCCCAAAAGCATCGCCCGAAAGCGAAATGCGAGGCCCAATTTATGTTTCCCTGCGTAAATGAGGGATATCATTCGGTGTCGTGGATTCCGTTGCATGGAATTTGGGGATGCATCCGGCGAAAAGAAATTGCAATAAAAACATACCATTAGCACCTGCAGTGGAAGCGAGATTAATGATAATTGGCCTGCATTTACCACCAAAAGTGCACCAAATCGCCGGCGCGTTGTCCGGACTCGGTTTCGCACTTCTCGACCGACCAGCAGCCTTGAAGTGCGTCACTTGAGGTGCAGAACATTTTGCAGAACATCGCAGACTGCAGAACATCGCAGAGTTTAAGCGATGCTTCCAGTGGGATGTTTCTTTGATGGCGTTTTTGGGCGATTTTTTCTATTTCTTTCAATTTAAGACCTAACTAATGAAGTAAAGGAGGACAAGGAAAATGCCATTGCCATCTGCTAACCCTGACCAGACCTAATGACCGTCGGAACGCTTACTTGCACTAACCGATTCGCGTGCACTTTCGGCCAATACTACGAGGCCTTCGAGTGGCCAATTCTCAGACCTCAGACCTCAGACGGAGGCAACTCATTCACGGCCGGAACAATCCCCTATCGCTGTGGAAATAAATGATTTCTCCTCTCTCTCCTCCTCTCGCAGAAGCCCCAGATGAGCGCAGAAATTAACGGCAAAAAAGGATCGTAAATCAGCAAAAAAAAAAAAGGAAAAGGGAAAATATCACTTCGCACAATCTACTGCTGCGGTGGTGGTGGAGATTGAGCCCAAGAGCCGATCGTCTTGACGGTAGCAAGATTTTGAATATGATTATCACGCCCATTTCCGAATGAAGGGATGGGATGCGATGCTAGCGATGCACGACGATTGCGCAAATATATTGCCTCATTAAAATTGAATGCCGCGAAACCGATAACCGGAGGCCTGGCCTGGCCTGGCCTGGTGGTGAACCTGTTGACCATTTTTCTTCCATTCTCTCTCTGGTCGCCATTACTTAACCCCCCGGCCGCGGAATGGCTTACTTAATCCGGAGTATCTTAACGTGAAAGGATTTGCTGCGGTCATTGAAGGTGTTTGGTGATAAGATTTGGATTGGAAGCGCGCCGAAAAAAAAAGGGCAGATAAATGAGTGTTAAAGCGTGCAGGCAGCGTGCATTCAGCTTTGTCTCCTTTTCACATTAGCATGTGCGTTGTAGCGCAGATATGGATCTAGCTGCTTCATTGTAGCAAGTAATGTTGGAGCGTAATCAATGAAATTGGAACTACTCTAAGGTTAAGTAAAGAAACGATCATTTTTGCACTTTTCTTCCTCCATCTATTAAATTTTCTTTTTGTCTTTCGAAAATGCGCAAGTGCGCTGCATTTTTCGAAGAATATTAAATCAGGTGAAGAAAACAAATGCTATTTTTGTGGTGTTCATTGTAGCAAAGTTACAAAAAATCACAAACATTAAAAACTCTTTCATTACATGTTAAATGTTTTAAATTACATGTTAAATGTTTAAATGTTTCAAAGGAAGTTGATGGCTTGTTTTTTAATTTATAATTATTCAATTGAAAGGGCTTTCAATTGATGAGAAATTGTAACGTTTGAAGAATCTTCGTTAGATGGATGAATGCGTGTAAAATGTGAAACAGTGTTAAGTAAAAGGTATCAGCTTTAAAAGCATGGGAAAATATGGGCCAAAATATTTGAAAAACCTGGTTGGTGGTAGAATCTAAAGGATTTTTCAAGGCCATACAGTAATTAAATTACCTCCACTTATTTCCAATTTCAAATTTGTTCAAAATTAAAAAAATTCACCACATATTGTGTTTTGTTTTTGAAAGTGTTTAGTTTAGTATCGGAAACATCGGAAAAAATCGACTACAAAATAAATGATCTGCATAAGAAATGATCAGAACAAAAATAAGGTTGGTCTAGTTATTTGGGCCCTTTATCTTTGTTAGTTTTGTTTTGATTTCCAAAATCGTACACAGTTTTATTGAATTACTACTATTCAATACTATTGATTGACTATCCACAAGCAAATAAAAATGCCCAAAAAATGTTCTAATACGTAAGCTACTCCAAAGATGCATGTTTAGAATTTTCGAAATATCCTCATTCAGCTGAAATCTTTTATCTACCGTCTTCAGACAGTTTTACGCTAGAATGCACTTAATGAATCCATTTGTGGTCGATTTTCCAGATTACATCACTATCATGAAAACTGTTTCGAAAATGGTTTCCCAAAGCTTTGAGCATTTGCCCGAAGAGTCGATAAACATAAAACATACCTTCAAAGCCAAGGTATGCATCAAATCATCACAAAAGACGCATTTAATGCTTGCCTCTCGATCTGTTCATCAGCGATTAGGACCACGGTTCACGGTTCGGTTTTAGTTTTCCTAATGGAATCATTTGCTATAAAAAAAAAAATTCAAATTACATTGCCTACCGCTGCCCGGTCACAGTGGCCCCTCACAGACGAGTAGCGCAATCAAAACGCTTTTCGGGGTCGAGTTTTTATCGACAATTTTTTCTCTCTCTCTCGAAGATAATCTTTCTAAAATCGATTTCGAATGCTTATAAAATAAAACCGATCACCGAACCGGGCCAGCTCGGTGGTTATCGATCGTAAATACATTAATCGACGTGAAAGTGGCTACCTTCCGTAGTTCATATGCGTGTGTGTGTGCGTGTGTGGGTGCTAGTAACGTGCTGGGTTTTAAACATCCTCCCAAAAACCCGGAGCCCTGGGCCGATGACATGGAATTAGTGTCACCGAAATGTTTACGAGATGTTACGAAGCTTTATTCATGAAATGATAAATAGTTTGGATCGCGGACCTCGGACACCAACGGAAGGCGTGAAATGGGAGGCGCAGAGGTCCTCGCCTCTCCATTTTTGGTCGGTTCCGTGCGCAGTGGCACACACACACACTCAGGTAATGGTTTTAAAATCCTTAACACATCGAAGCAACGCTTCATTCGAATCCAAACCTCAAATCCTAATGAGAGACACGCGCGATAATGAGATGCATCGCATCTCAAACCTGCGCCGCTCATCGATGAAGGCTCGCGCTTCGGTGCGCGCATTATTGTCCCCCAGCCAGCCAGCCAGCCAGCCAGCCAACGCTCTAATTAATTAAATCGTTCGTCTACCGCCCGACGATTTGCATGATTTGTCGTGGATTTCCGCAACCGGCGCCGGTTTCTGTTGGCTTATTAATTTCTTTCTGACAGGACACCGACCAACCGGCCAGCTTCGATTGTGCAGCCATTCCGGCCATTTCTATTCCCTCCTTTTTTTTGGTGGACGCGCGCTTTTGGTCAATCCGGGAGCCCTGGAATTGATTTCTCCAGCGAATTTATGCACCGCTCTCACCGACGGTGACGTGTCACCGAAGTGGTATTCAAATCACGTTCACGTTCCTCCGACTCCTAATGCGCGACCGCGAAAGGCTGAAGGATATATGAGGGGCGCGTTTTTATTGAACATTGTGTTCACGGTTGTCTAGGCCGACTGTTGTCGATGCCTCTATTTTGGGTCTGATTGGACCTGCTCCCCGGAAGTGGTCACCGATGTTTGCCGATAGGAAATCACAAACGAATCGTTAGTTTTGAGAGATCGCTTTGTTGGACCGCGGCGGGGGACGAATTGAGGTGTGCGAATGGTTTCATGAATTTTAAGTAATCCCTTTGAAAGCTTTCGGTGCAATTCTCGTCTATTATTGTAATTTGATGTCTTCAGAGCGTGCCTCGTTCAAAGCGGTTTCGTGACTAATGTGCGAAGCCCATCAAATTGCTGATATTGTTCCTGAAGTTAAAGGTGCTTCCAGTTTTTGGCAAACGTGGAGTTTAAGTGTCCATATGACTACAAAGCAAAAGATACTTTGAATGTTTGTTTTATATCAGATGGATTAAAACAATCGCTGCAGCTTCTAAGAAAGTAAATATTTATTGTATTCGAATTTTGTCGATTTTTTACAACAAACAATCAATTTATTATAAAGACTGTACACTGTGTGCTTTTCATATCCTTTTAAATTAAAATAAGCGTTGAACAATTTTCCTTTACAGCGTTCAGTTTAACTCATTTAACTAAAGTGCAAAGAACACCATTTCTTGTTTCCCCAAAAACTTTATATTTTATTCCCGAAAAAGGGTATAGCGGGAATTCTTTTTGCCGATAAATCTGAGGTTTTTTTGAGTTTCAAATTTATGTAATTGAAAGATACATTTTCAGATGGTAAACCATTTGCTCAATGCTTCAAGAACAACTGAATTTAAATGGATTTTTCAAATCAAATTATATTTGAGATGAAAAGATGAGAAGATCTTTAGACAAAAAGTCTGTAAATTTCGTGACAAAAATTTTGTAAATTTGCATACATTTTTCAGGATTAGATCAAAAGTATTACTGCAATTAGTGCCGCACTGCTAATTAAACGACGAATCCACCAATCGACGATCCTAATCAAAACTAAATGAAACTGCGCTTTGCTAACAATCACCATTACCATGTTTTTGCTTTAGTGATTATCTTTATATTCCCAAGCACAAACACAAGGAGGGTAGTTCCTTGTAAGCTTTTCAATTACTACCTTCCAGATAAAGAACAGTGAGTGGCGGCATAAATTATTCTTATTTTAAGAATTCAACAATCCACCAACCACACTATCACCAGCCTCGCAGCTAATCCTTCAATTTATGATTCATATGCTCCCAACTGGACACCCGGATGGGGAGGGAGTACCTCCTTCAAAGGATTAGCTTCGCTTCGCAAATCCTCCAACCAACCCCCTCGCTAACCGATCATTCTTAGCCAACAACAGCAGTCACACTTAGCAAACCCCAAAATCGAATTATAACATCATCAAAACATCGTGCTCATCGTGCGGATGCGATCCACGTGTGCCGCTCGCCCACGTCTAGATTATGAGTTGCCTTAAACCTACCCCACTGGAGGCTGCAGATGTAGTAGTAGCAGATGAATAAATTAAAGCTTTTATCTCGTACAAGTCCTCGCTGATGCAAGCACGCCAGCCTCTTGGAACGCAACGGGACGGCGACTCGGTGGTGGTTGCGCTCCCCATTACTCCCCCCGGACAACTTTTGTACAAATTTGCAATTACACATTAGTCCTACACATCACATAGAGCCCGGCCCCGCAGCTGCAGCTAGTGACAGCCAGACATGAGCGGCTATGTAAAATTAGGGATCACGTCATGGCAACGCCAACCGGAAGTGCTACCGCACGATCACCACGACGACGACGACTACTACGACGACGATAAAGTTATTACAATTTAGTGAACCCATGGCCATGGTCGTTCCGGCCGAGAGCGAGTCCTGGGCACTCCTTTTCTTCTTCTCCTCCTACGGTTATGTGATTGAATTACTGATCCGTAAATCATAAATTTCCTATGATCCGCCTCCGTTTGGTTTTGGAATGCGCTGTATGCGCTGTTTGCGCTGGCAGCACACACTCACACTCACACCACACTCCTGGTCTGATGCTCATGACCTGGCTGGCTTGGTATCCAACGATTCCGGTCGACTGGCTATGAATTAACCACCAACCGAACAAGGATTCGTGTGTGTGTGTGTGTGCGCCATTCAGGCACAGGTCGGAAGTTCCGGTGTTACTCAGGATATATTCGGCTTTTATCAGGCAGCGCTTATGACGTGGCCTGGCCATGTCAAAACCCCCCGGTATGTGTGTGTGCGTGTGTGTGTTGGCTTCCTGTCGCGATTATCCTTGCGTGCTGCTAGTTCGCACTCTCGCACATATTTGTTTGAATACTCGACAAACTAATCATCTACCACACACACACCAGACCGCGTGGACGAACGACTCCATTGGATTGCCCCTCGTATTACCCTCACAATGACGCCCGGACGCCATGGAGCAATGGAGCCATTTAGGCATCGAAAGCAGGGATGAAAGGGAAGCTAATGTTACCATCTCGCTCCTGCAACCCGGGAAAAGTGAGAGTTTTCCAGTGAGGAGTTTCCGAAGCACGAAGCGAATGCGCTCCTCATGGCCAGAAAGGGGTATCCATTACGTGCCAACAGTACGGGACAGGAGCTACGAGGAGCGGAAGGTAGGAGGAAACAGGGAAAATGAATGCTAGATGGCAATCAAGGGAAAACCAACATAATTTATGCTCACCTCTGCTCGCCGCCTGCTGCGTCTAGCCGATCCTGCCGATCCTGCCGATGTAAAAGGGATGCCCGTGCTCTGATGCTCTCTGGACGCTCTGGCGCTCGGTTAGTGCATCAGGTCCTGTAGGTTCTGGGCGGATGTTAGGGACGGTGGCGGCAAGGTTCCTGAAGTCCGAAATCCCTATAACCCGGGGTTCCCGGGGTTTATTCATTCACGGCACGTTCATCCATTCGGCGCTCCAACATTCCGTTCTGGTCTGGTCCGGCCATTCGATGCCGATGCCGGGGGTTTTGTTTCGACGTTTCGACAGTCCTTGCCCTTGAGCTTCTCTGATACATCGATTATTTGTTTTAATCGTGAGAGGAGCATTTGGAGCTAACCATTGGCCGGGTATTGGTTTCGTATCGATCGAATGGTTGTTCGTCGTCTAGTCCTCGGCACGCCCGGATATGTGCGAGATATGAAATACGCATCCAGCGTCCGGTCTGGACGAGAAAAGAAGGGGTATAGAGATGAGTGCGTTCCGGGAGTGCGCTGGCAGGAGGTCGGAAATGAAAAAATAATCAACTTATCGGCTGCTACACTATTTATGATTTAATCTTGGAGAATGTAAGACATAATTGGTCAACAATGCGTTGCGTGTAAGACCGGTCAGCAGATAGCAGACATGGCTTTCAGCTTCATCTGGTTGTTGGTTTATTGATTCGCTTTACATTTGAGGTTTCTGGTTTATGGTAAGGATCGGACTCAGTTCAGTGCTTGGTGTATTACATTAAGGGGTTTATATTGATTTACTCCGGCGCTGGAGAGCTGTGGTGTTGTGGTAACAAATGGCTCGTGCACTTATGGGAGAAAGTGTATGGACCTTTGATTGCATCTTGATCAATGATGCATTTATCGGGTTGTTGCTCTAACTAATGTAACAGTTTGTGTGTTAATCTCAGACGTACTGTCGCTATACTGAAGACAAAAGTTTTCCAAGTGTCAAAGTTCTAGTATTTCTTCGGTTTTATCAAAGTCAATGTTGCCCATGTATTTGATGTATTTATAATTAGATTCCAAAAATTATGTTTTAAAAAAAACTTTTTAGATTTATTTTTCTTTCCAAGAAGGCAAATCAAACTTTGAGATTCTTCTTCCGAACAATTGTATTTTCAAGTCTCAATTTAATTAACAATATCTATGTGTAACCAGTGATTAAATTCGAATTCGTAGTTCTGGATCCTATACTTCAATACTGCAATATATCTAGAAAAGATACACGTAGCTAGAGATTGGTCGTCTTCCCTGGAGTCTGGTTCCATTCTTTTAAAGTACCAAGAGTTGTCGATGCGTCCTTCTAAGTATTGACATTCTCAAGCGGAGAAGAATAATCACACAAATAGTATAAACTCCTCACTTGGAATATGAATGGACCAGCTTACCAAACAGCAGAAATAAAGCCTTAGCTCTATGATGTGAGTATGTTTTTAATGTTAATTGCCTGTGAGTCAAGACATGCTTGTTGGTTAGTGGCTGAAACTGTCATAAAATATTGTGTATTGGTTCCTAGTATTCAAGTCTGATTTTGCTACCTATTTATATTATTTATCGTAACAAACAAAATATTAATATTTTATTTCGCATATTCGATGCAAAGACACCGTTATTTGTTGTAGCGTTACTCCATAAATTCGAGAAGAAGTCTTACGCCCCTATGATGGCTTACGCCCTTATACTTGGCGTTGGGATGATGTGGCTTATTGTTTCCAATAACTGTTGCTCCACCGTATGCGGAGCGCTCAGATCATATCGAAATGATGTGCCTCTAGAACATTCCCTTTCGGTCTGCAGAAACGCACAACGTCACTTCACTTCACTTCCCCCCGCTGCAAAACCCTCGTTGAATCCGTTTATTAAGCGATACGAGTGGCATTTGATGCGGAACGCATTCCGACCCTCCGGTCTCGCTTCGGATGCGGGTTTTGCGTGTCGATGTGGTTGCTGCTGTTACCGCTTCCCCGGCCGCAAACACATTCCCACGACCTTTCTGCGGATCTGCCGCGTCCCGCTACCACCCCTGAAGCCGCTGACCGCTGCTCGGCCGCTTGTTAAGCGCCGGAGATGAATTTCTTTTTAAATGGCGGAACAAATACATTTTTCACACAAACAATTTGAAACATCGACACACCACGCACCACATCACACCAGACCCCAACCCACCAGCCGAACGTTTTGCGCACGGATCATATGCGCGATGAGCGGAGCATAATTGAAAATTATGACTCAATTAAGGGCTGACCGGCGAAACAAACGAAAAGCAAACGGGTGGTAGCACCATTAAAGGGCACAACGGGACCTTGGATGATGTTTTCATCCGCAATCCGTTGGTCTGGCTTATGTATCCGTTGAAAAGTATTGG
>NC_064875.1:27495938-27558438 GCF_943734745.1 Anopheles darlingi | reverse complement strand
CTCTGGCGTGGGGTCTAGTGATGATCATTGGACCACCGGCTGGGAGGGTGGCTGCCCATCGACGAAGCCGTCCATCATATGATGATCACTTTCTTCCCTTCAGCGCAGAGTGACAAACGAGATAGAGAGAGAGAGGGGGCGGAAAAAAAAGTTAAAACAAGAAGAAGGGCACGCCGCCGAGGCGGCTGTCACGTCACGAACCCCAAACACACCGGATCATCATCGGATGCCGGCCACACACACACATAGTGTCCGGCGCGCGAGCCATCTACACCATGAAATTTATTAATTCAATTACCCTCACGTCACTTTCACGAGTCCGTGCGTACATCTCGTGCGTTGTGTCCTCGCTGCTGCTGCTGCTGTGCCGTGGTTGGTCGCTAGAGGTCCCAATTGAGCAATGAGTCGGCAAACGCAAAAGCACCGGGACCAGCAATCATTGCGGAACGCTGGCCACCGGTAGTGAGTGTCACCGAGACTGGGGGCTATTCTTGTTTTTTGTCGCTTTCTGCTTTGGAGCACGGACCGTGGGGAGAGGGACCTCCCCCCCCTCGCCCCTTGTCCGGCTAATAGCAACACACACACACACACACAACCAGAGACACGCAACACGCTTTCCGGAGTCCGGAGTGAGTTTAATAAATCAATTTAATAATTTGTTGAACCAATTACGCGAACGCGCGCGCACGTGTATGTGAGCGCGTGTGTGCTACGGATACGGTTCCATTTGACACCCACACCACAGCCCCAAGGGGATGAAAAGCGGAGAAAAAAGGAAAATAAACAGACCTCCGCTCACACCGGGCCGCCAGTTGACGGAAGATGATCGAAAAGCAGAATAACGCCGCTCCTCCTGCTCCTGCTGTTGGTCGCTTAATTTGCCAGCATAAAGATGTGAGAGAAAGATTAATAAAAAGAATGAAAAAAAAAGTTAGTCGCCGCACAATCGGAAACATCATGTACCGAGTGTGTAGTGGGAGTGGTTGGGAGTGAAAATGATACGGAATGATATTGACAGCCCACACATACTGGTAATTTGTTTTGGTATCCGGGAGATCCCGTTCCATTAGCGTCGATGCGCCGAGCTCTTGGATTCGTCAGCTTTTTAGCTTTCGTTTCATTTCGTTGTGCCGCTGTGACAATTTAATCTCGTTAGCGGAAAGTTTTCACTGGCGAGGGAGTTCACATGTGGCGGGGCGGAACAGGGGAACGCTGACCGAGTGCCGAATGTCGGCTGCAGCTGTAGGATCAGGATGATGGTTTTAGGTTCTGGGGAATTTTAAAAATATGATAGTTTGAGGTTTGTTGATAAAGCACGTGTTTTTTTTTCTTGGCTTACATTTTAGAGGATATCTAGGATGGGATAGGATCTGGGTTAGAATTGTGGAAATAGTAGAAAGTTTTAGATTGATAAAACGGGAAATGAATAACAACATGTAATGGTAGTATTTGCAATATAATTTTTATTGCTCTTTTGCTAAAGAATGTTAACATCAGGACTTGAATGTTTACCACAACATGTGAGCGCCCTATTCTAACTAGTTTTTGGAATGTTTTCTTAATTCAATTTTATTCGAATGTTAAAATTTCACTTTAGCAGAGCATTGAAACAGTAACAATGATCTGGTTTTGCTCCAAAGCAATTTGTACCATCGATTCCATCGCTATGTTCAATCGTTATTGAGTGATATTAATCATTCGTACAGGTTTAACTTTCTCATATCAGCTGTCAGTGCGATTACAAGATTAAGGATGGAAACGTTAGCAAATGTAATTTATAATTTATACATAACAGCCAATAAAGGAAGACACACTTTGATTCCCTTGATGTGGATAATATTCTCGTAATTAAGTTTTGAATATTTCCTATCATCTTTCCCGGTATGGACACTAAGCTGTACATTCTGGAGAAATTACTCAGTTTAATGACTGTCAACAAATCGAACTGGGTTTGCGGTTTTTATTGGAGTTTTTGTCATGCGCTGATAAAACGAAAAGCATTTGAAGTAACAATTATTAGAGCGTTTGTGGATCATGCGCCAATATTTAGGAAATGTGAGAATTGCAGTTGAAATGATTAGGTAAATTGAATTCTACGAAAAATTCAACAGCTATATTGTAATAGTAATAGTATATTTGAATTGTGTGGAAAAGTACAACATTTTGTATCAGATGTGTCTGCTGATGATGTGTGATGTGTGCCTCTAGACACAATTTCATATCGTCCTGAAGAACATCAGAAAAATGCAATACCTTGAAAATAGTGGTAGTAAAATAAATACAATCTAAACATCGTTTTGACCCTTACTGCATCAAAACTGATCCAGCTGCACCAGGAAAATTAAACTGGAACAGCACTTAGCTGATTTTGAAAAAAAAAAACTCAAGACTGTCTCAACGAATGATTTTCCACCACCCACGGAAAAGTTCAATAACTATTGACTTTAAAATCCCATATTCTAAAACTCTTCCGAAGAGGGACCTCTCTGTTGATATTGCAACGGTATAACTTGCTGTTTACCCAAATTCCTAATAAATCTGTATCAATTTACAAAACAACACACCATAACAACAGTTTTGTTGCCCTGACAACCTGCACCCTGAGTAGATCAGATCGTAAACTGATGCCCTCCGCTGCATTTTGTGCAGCAACGCGAGAATCCGTTTATCAAACATGTTACACACAGGCTCTCTAACACGATAAGATAAAGTGGGCCATCTATAATGCACTATCGTGCATGATTGGGCGGAACTACTCACCATGTGTCCCAGCATCCACAGAGTTCGTGCTGGCGCGAATGTGGGAGCACGACTTTATCATGGCGTCGTCGTTTTACCGAGGCGTCAATCCGATGGCATTGTAATGTCGGCGCGGTCAGCCCATAAGCTCCGACCGATGCATCTGTGAATGCCGTAATTTAATTTATGACCCAACGGCCAACGAAACGGACGTTTCAGTGACTAATCAAACCAATCAGTATCATTGGCTTCGGATATCTGCTCTTCCCTTTCTCTCACTCCATCGCTCCGTGCGCAATGTGTGACGTGTTAGATTTGTGGGCAGAGGACGTCAAGTTCCAAGTTCGAGTGGTCTGTGCGCCCTCGAAGACGATGAAGCCGGTAGAGAAATGATGGTGCTATCCAGAAGAAGGCAACGCCAGGCCAGGCCAGGGGTCCGGGAAGTGCCATAAACAGATGAAAGTCAGACACGCGCCCGCGCGCGCGCACACACACACACTCTTCACGCCTGCTCTGTTCCTTCTCTCCTCTGCCTTGGCTCGATTTATTCAATTATGCTCTATTCTAACGCACTGCGAAGGAAGGGCGGTAATAATAATGATGTTAGCTTCATCGCGCCTACGCACCACCATTAGTGAGCCGGGACGCCGGGCCTTAGGACCCATTGCGAGCCATTGTTTGGGGGACCTCGAAGGGTGCGCGTATGATGCGCTGCTGTGCGGAGGCGGTACCACCTTCGCGGACTCTTGTTGGACCTTGGAAACCATCCTCTCACCGCTACTTGTTGCTCCAGGTTCTTGCCCGGCTGCAACTTGCATCATGATCTTTCCCCCCTTGCCTTGTCTCTGTCTGTGTAGGTCTGTAGGTGAGGCGTGAATTCAGGAAACAATTGTGTGTGTGTGTGTCGCTCACCATGGCTAGTGCACCGTACGCCCAGGTCCAGGAGGACGGTGCGCACCCGGGATTAACAGCTCAGACACATGCGTGGTGCGTTCCTATACCTCACACACACGCTCACACGAATCCACACAGTCCATGATAGGTTTGAATTATGAGTTAATTAAATAATCTGCAGCGAATTCGTGGAAAGCGTGGCAGGAGATTTGCTCCATGCTCGGCGTTCGGCCGAGCTGCCGCGTACACCGAGCTTCACCGTGAACGGGGTTAAGGATGATTGATGGCGATACCCATGTTTGCGTTCTGCGCTCGAATTTCGTACGTCGCAGTACCCCTTCGCCTGGGTTTGACATGCTGCCGGACCTCGATGCGAGTGTCCCGAGTACCCGAGAGTGGTACGAGAGTATGCCGCTCGCGCTGCGGTCCTCTGATGGCTTACTGCCTTTTGACGTCTTCGCCTGGGTGCGTCAAAATTTGTGCGAAATTCCATAAACGTTTCGTTTCGATTCGATCCGCCGATCCACAGCACGAGGGGCCCGGGATCTGGACCTGGGCCCACCAGACCTCGAAGCAGAAGGAGATAGAGTCGTTGCACCGCGTCGGAATTAATGCCTGATGATGGTCTGCGCAAGTATCGTAGATCACGGCGCTGCTCTGGCAGCGCTGGTCAATGCAGTTGGGGGCCAATGTTTTGACAGATGTCAAAACCTGCGGCAGCAAATGAACCTGGAAGAGCAGGAGGCTGGGACACAGAGGATTACATTAATTGCGGTCCGCCGTTGCTACGACGCGAACTGTTGGGTTTGAGATCTGGAACGGATCTTGGCGAATTGCCTGGGAAACCGACCGACCGTATGCCGCCGTCCGTTGAAACACAAAGTCAGCAGCAGCAGCAGCAGCAACAGCAGCAGCAGGTCAGTGCTCCGGGCTGTCGGCTGTTTGCGGTTTTGCTAGCGATACTAGGGCAACCATGGTAGTAGGTTCATTTCGGGATTTAATGACCTACAATATGGTCGAGTCGGTGCCGTGCCGGTGATCAATCATGGTCAGCGCGATTCGTTAAACCCAGAACGGGCACAGTTTATTTAGAGGCATCAACATTAAACATCGACTGCAACTGTTTGTCATCAGTTCCCAGGGGGGTACACTTTCCCTTCGAGATGCCGGTAATACTACTACACGCCTAAATGTTATTTGCTGAACAAACCCGGTTTTGATCATCAGTCAATAGGGCGCAAAAAGGGTTTTATTTTCTCCTAGAACGTGGCGTGGCCTTATATTTAACCTTCTCCGATAAGTTCTCGTGCCTTCGTTCCACCAGAAGTTTGTAGGTAAACAGGACTCACCTGACAAACAACAAATTGAATCCTTTTCCATTTAATCTGCCCCCCAAAAAGTTGCCGATCCGGTTAATTAAAATTCCTCTTTACTTAACGTGCGTCCTTCAAAAGCGACTTTTTTGGGGCGACTGAGAGGCCGCTTCAAAGGACTGTTTGTCAGGCCGTTGTACCATTAGGATACATCAAAAGTGAGACACCTATTCCCGGTGCTGCTCGTTCTGTTGCACTGCACTGCAAAGATTATCCTGTGATTGAGGGCCATCCTTTCATCACCCAAGCTCTAGTGGCGGAAGGCCGTAGTAGGCGCACAGTGACGAGAGAGAGAGGATTTCAATCTTCGCATCTCCGGTGATGGACCAGCGGGGGTTGCTTGGATCGTCAGCCGGGGCAAGATACATAATTAAGATGAAAGAATCTGCGTCATAAACGTAGCTGTGGGGATGAAAAAAAAGAGAAAGTTAAAATCCTGAATCCTTCTGCATATCCTCCTCCGATACACACTCACACCGGCCCGGAACCGGTTTGCCGGTTGGCTCTGTAGGAACGCTTTGACTCGGCGGCACCGACAGGATGCCGACACGCGATGCCAGCAATTCACAGGCTCCAGCCAGGTCGCCAGCAGTCTGCAAACGTAATTAAACATATGTAAATGAGCGTGTCTATGTAGCACGAAATCTTAGCCTGGCAACCAGAAGCCGGTACAGTACAGAACGAATAAAAAAAAACGCAGCGAAGGTCCGCCAGGCTGCTAATCTCGGTAACGAGAGAACGGTCTGCTAACGTGCCGACATGCACGGGACACGGTAGCGCGTGCTCAGACGCGGGCAGCAGATCCAGCCCCGGCGGATGGTCAACGTTATTGCAATGGTACGTCCCGCTTCATGGCGATGCAGGTCACAGGGCGCAATCTGTTTCACATATTTTGTAACATCTGTTTTCGAGAGTGCAACTAGCGCATAGTATCTGAGTTGGAGGCTATCCAACAGTGAATACTGATGCAGATGTAGCAGCTTATGGAAACATTTCATTTTTACCTCTCCAGCCACCGGTAGAGGATACAGGAGCATATTATGAGATCGTTGGATACAAACAAGACCTTAATTATGTTGCATGCAGATGGCCTGTGTGGTACGCAGGTGAGTTGAAGTGTCTAAACTTGTATTTTTTTTCGTTTTTTATTCAGCATCTAATCCGTTTGATGATTTGTTTCAAAATAAGATACACTTACATTTCACCGTCAAGCTAATAATGACTTGACACTACCGTAAACAGGGCTGGTACCTTATCAACCTGCGTCCTGTATTCTGTTACGTGTACCCCCCGGGGCGGGAGGCATAATGAAATGGGCATTATGCTGCACAGCGCAACAATGGATACTAAAACCCCGAATGGCGTCAACGGGTGAAATGCTATGCTCCCGGGAAGCGCAGGATGATGATGATGATGATGAGATGCACAGCTCGAAGCGATCCACGAAGAACGATCCCGCGCCCAGGTTCATCCAATACATTCTGAACAGACGTGCGCCCGTCGTCGCATTGTGCTCGGCGTCTATTGTTTCTGTCTGCTGCTGTTACTGGTTGGCACGTACGCAATGTTATGTCTGCCGACGCCACGCCAGCGCTCACAACATTAAATTACAAAAGGTAATTGAAATAAATTATGACAAACTTTATTCGCATGTTTGCCACGTCAAGGTGTGGCCACGGGCCACGCTTCCGTTTCCATTACGTCCATTTCCATAACAGCATCAACGCGTTCTGTCCCCCCTTTGCTACCGCTTTGAGGCACTGCATTCTGGACACCTGTAGTAAAACCCCTTAGTGGTTAAGAGACTAGCACTATTCTCATCTTGGAACACCGCTCCCAGTACTTTCGTCGTCATAATTGTGACCAAGGCTGCCTGAAAGATTTTATGAGTTAACTCACACGCTCGTACTAACGACCGTACTCCGATGCAACGCGCGCAACTTTACTATTGTTGTTTGTTGTCACGATGTGCTCTGAACGCCATCCTCTGAGTACATAAACTCTATTTTATTTGAACTTTCTCATCGCGCCACCAATGACGGTGCATCCAGAGTGTGGTTGGAGTGGGCTTTACAGGTGAATAATATGGTAATCGCATTATTTAAGACTTTTCTTTCATTCAGACTTGCACCAACGGACGGAGGTTCCGGCAGTAGACGTCATAAACTAAAACTTATTCAGATCGACCAGCTCGGTCTCAACCGCCAATCGGGAAACCATTTTCTGGATTGAACACCGGCAAACCGTTCGACCCATAGCCGATGAAGAATCGACGTAATTGTGCATCGCCGAGGGGGGAAGGAGGGATGTTAGTCGACGCGACGCGAATCTGTTAATTGATCATCCATCATGGGATTAATCCATTCGATTGCACATTGCCGTTATGACGTTTCCTGCTCGATATGGTACGAATGTTGATGGTTGTCCGGATCTATAGACTGGTCCGGAGTAGCTGTTTTGTGTAAAGTTGCTCGGTGAAAGCGTGGTCCTATGGTGGGACGTTGGTTTCCCAGGGTCGCTTTTGAGTCGACCGATGGCAGTATTGCTGCATTCGTTGCACTCGTCAAGTTGCGTGTCAACCTGTCGCAGGGCAGTGCGTTGCGTGGCGCTCGATATCGGTTTGCAGTATCCTGATGGTTGGAAGGACAGTTGATGAAGCTTGTTTTCGTTGAATGCATTAAGCATTTGAGGGTCACATTTTGATGAAACATGGTTTTGGGTACGACTTATTCTGATTTTCTGATTACATCAGTCTCTGATCAAGTGTCGATCGTGCTTATCAAGATAACGTTTCAAGGTAACACAGCTTTTGACAGTAATTTTAATAACAAAGTTGATATTTCTTACACTATATTCATTTATTATAGTACTCTCATTTGTGGCGTGAAAAATTGCATAACTATCACTTTACATAGTTGCATCATTGCAAGGAGTTGAATTGCACATCCTTCTGAATTACCTGCATTCAATTACACATCGGTTCAATGTTTTGTCTTTGTACTTGAGACTGAGGTGATTATTTTACCTCGAGTATTTTTATCAAAACTTTTTCGATAATAATTATTCAACGCATTAAGGTCTCATCAAATCTCGACTTTCTTCATTTCCGAAACAACACTATCCCAATAATTTAATACATTCTTCGCTTTCGTTCTTTCTTCTTCGTTGAGCATTTCTTCAAATTTTTTCAAAATGTATTTATTTACAATCCAAACTATTTGCATTGGTCAATTTTTGGCCGTAGTTGGAAGTTTGAAAAGTGTTTTCTAAAAAAATTAACGGGATTGCCGCGGGCTTTATCCATATTTAAACATTTAAAATACATATCCGCTGTATTCCGGCAAGTTTGACATTAAAAATAGTTGAGTAAGAAAAACAAAACTGATAACTACTTCGTTCTTATCTTTCACAGCTTCCAACTACTTGAAGGATATTCTTTGGTTTGTAATATCTCAAAAAGTGTGTAAGTACGGAGAGTCTTTTCAGAGTCGGTTTCGTTAAGTAAGAACACAAAGTAAGAAAAATGTCACTAACAATTTTAGAGCTACAATAATTCAGATTGCACTTCGTATGTCGCTTTACTATTCGGTATTTGATATGACTAAAGACCGGTTCATCGACATTTGAATGATTTAAAGATTCCTCCGGTCGCCTGCCAAACAAATTTGGGTTGCGTAATGCCCTTGAATGCGGTCTCCGTAAACGATTTCCCTCGTATAACAACCACGATTGCTGCGGCATTTCAATAACCACGTCATTATAATCTTCTGCTTCTTCTTCTTCTTTTTCCTTTTCTTCTTCAGAACACACAGCTCGATTCGATGTGCCCTTAAGAACTATTGTGCTGCCAAACCGGAGCAACCTGGTCCTGGTAATCGACCCAACCGGTGCAAAATGTGGTTGAACTACACACGCACACCGCGTCTGGGGCGCATCGTCGTCGTCATCGTCGAACTTTTCCCCAAAGGGCATATCGTGCGCCCGGGATAAGTCCGGCATTCTGCGGGCCGTGCGAAGCTAGAGCAAACCACAGTATGCGGACTCCCTCCCCTTTTTCCTAGAATCGAAAACCCCTCGAGCCACGTCTAGCTTCCTGCGTCTGTCTCGGAGTCTTTTGATTCGACAGTTCGATAAGCGCCACCGTTCTTCGACATCGCGGCCTCCTGCGTTTCACTCCCTGTCCTGTGCTGCCGGGCTATTGTGCATCGCTCCGTGAGGAACCGAAACCACCGAGGAGAAGGGTTTTGTGCTGCGCCATCTTGACGTGCAGCTATCGCGTCTTGATAACGCAAAATGGTTGTAATGACAAAGGCCTGCAGGCAGACAGACAGGCAGCAACAGCAGCAACAGCAGCAAGTGTGGTAGGCCATCCGAACAATCCAGGAACTAGGCAGAAAGGAGCAGGGCATGGTTTTCCGCAAAACGCAGATGCGATGAACCTGATGGTTGTGGCTACTTCTTCCTCGATTTCGCTTACCGAGGAACCATTAGGCATCACGAACTCCCCTGCATCCCGGGCGCTACGCGCAAGAAGCGGTAGTTAGCGTTCACGAATCTTGTGGTTTTGGTTTCGGATCGATTGCACTCTCCGGTGATAGGAGCAGCGACTCCTTTCGGTTCCTGCCAATGGGTGGAATAGAGATACCACAAAACCGATTACTCTCCGGTTGATCCAGTTTGGAGTAAAATTCTGACATACTGTGCCTAATACCGTTCCGTAATGGAAGCCAAATTGAGCTTCAAGAGCTTCGGTTTGTACCGTAGCAGTACCTTAACCGCACTCTCGGTACTATCCTTAGAGAAGAATACTCCACAAAAATACCTTTATCGATTCACTTGTACGGCATTGCACTTCTTGGATAAGTTCTTCAGTGACGTGGTATCAAGTGTTGTGCTCTAGATCGTTGTAGAACTCCAATATACCAGTATTCGTTGGTAGAAGTTGGAGAAGACGTGCGGAATTTGAGAAGTTTCAAATTCAGTGTTTAAAGATCACAATGAATCTCAAAGTCGTGCTACATTAAAGGGGCGGTAAGGTTAAGGCGCGGGGCAAAAAAGGTTCATTTTTTAAGATTTATTGTAAAGAAACCATTCAACTTTATTTCTTTATCTAATTTTTTGTATTAAACTACTTTTCTTTTCTATAATTTTTGGTTGTATTTTGTGGAAGATTTGTTAAAAACTTCATGGCATCCAATTTCGAAGGGGAAGTGTTCAGAGATGTACTTTTTTCATTGTCCATCATAGCTTTCTGCTGGATTCTTTTGTTAGAGTATAAGTTTATCCAAGTAGCCCCATCGACTTTTTGTGGGTTTTTCAATTTTTCCATTTTAAATAGATTTTCGAAGTTAAAAAAAGTGATGGTTTTTACGATTTTACTTCAAAAAACAAATTTTAGATATTTTTTAAAACAAAATTTCAACAATGTTTACAAAAACTCGACCTTGTATGGAATGCGTTTTTCCAAAAATCAATATTCTCTTGAAAATATAAGCATTAAAAAACCAAAACAATAAATTTGGATTAAAAAGTATAATACCTTACCCACCTCCTAATACCTTCACTCAGCTCAGGTCTAACAAACAAAACAATTCTTCCAACACGAACATATTGTAAACCACATCTGGACCGTAGCATACCGGAACCGATAGGGAGAGCGTCTCTCCGTTCGTCCACTTTTCACCATTCTAATGCATCTCGTTTTGATGCTTGCGCTTTTGTACCGACGAAGCATAAAATTGCATTTCCACCATCTGCACACAGACACACACATACAGACGCTCACTCAGCGCAAAGCGTATGTCGAGGGATTAGCTTTCTGGAGAGACCCAAGCGGAATGTGTCGGAAGAAAGGCATCTTTCGGTAACGGCAGCAGAAGCAGCAGCAGCAGCACCACTTTGGGGTATGGAGATTATTGGCAAAAGATTAAAATTTATGGTCAATGATTGTTCCTTTTGGTGGTGCGCGAGTGGCGCATCGTGGAAAGGCACAAGGGGAAGGGATGCCCTTAACCCACTCGCATCCCGCTCCGGCGACGGATCGATGCCGCTGCCGCAGGTTGTCGGTCGTATAATGCTGATTCAGTGCGAGGCGCGCGAGCACTCTCCAACTGCCAGATTGTGGTGACGGTCGTCGTGCACTGGGTTGTGGTCGCTGTGGACGAAAGACGCGGCCAAGAAGCGAGCGATACGTGAACCTGTCATACCCGCAAGCACACCTTACGGAAGCCGGTTGGTCGGTTGGTTTGCGAACGGAACGGAGTCTGGATGGTTCCGGAGCTCTTTCCTGAACCGAAAGACGGGGATTCTGGCCTAGGAGGCGGTCTTTTGGCTCGTGCTGGCCCCGATGCAGCAGCTATTGTATATGCACTGGAGAAGGAATGTTAATGCTGGGGCTATTATTTTATTAACATTAGAAACGATCTCTGGATGTGTGTCGGTGTGTGTGAGTGTGTGGCCTGAGGAGGTGGTCCGGTAGTGGTCGCGTTTTGGTCCACGTCCGATGTTATCGAATCGTCTTTCACTGCGCGTGCCATACTGACCACACCGTCGTCACCGCCACCGCAACCAACCAACAAACAAACAAGTGACTCCGGTGCCAGTGCCGGACTCCTGGCCCCTCTCGTGTGCCATTTCGAAAGGCGTGCCCCTGGCCGGTCGCTATCGGTCATAAAGTGGTGCAAATTCCGCCAGCGAGTTCCAACGAGAGGCGTAGCCGCGAAGAAAGTATTCAATTCACGGGCGGGCGACACGGACGGAAGCCAAGCAATGGTGACGTTGGGTGTGTGTGTGTCCGTTCCGCGGCCGTGCGGCCTATCAAGCGCGGTCTTACCACCCAAACATAGCTATTAGTAGTTAAAACTGCGCTAAAGTGGCTTATCGATACATTGTGATACAGTTTACGGTGGCCCTAAGGATAGGAAAAGGGGGGTGGTGACCGGAACCTCCTCTTATGTTGTGCCCGGTGCTGTTCCGTGCCTCCTGCGGTCCCGTATAAATCACCGATCGACCTGATCACGCGCTGCACGCGAACCCGATGCACACACACGCGGCGGACGCATGTTGCGCTCGCAATCACAGATGCACATTCCAGTCAACGGTCCGTGATATTGGCCCCCCACCCCTTGGTATGCGTGGGCAGGCGCAAAATCTTGTCAATACCGTTACAACTGACGTATCTGATTGATAAAACAAGAAGAAAACAACGGGGAGGGGAAAACAAAACATGCTGCTTATGCTTATGCGGTGGTAGGGAATGTGTCTCGTAACTTACAGTGGAGGGCGTATACGTGCTTTCACTAAAAGTAAGTAAATCTGTTCAAAAAATCAAGAGCAAATTGTGACCCAAATTTGTTACAACTTGTATGAGTAACATTGAAGCAATAACAGTCATGAGATCTGAAAACGTGATTTGAGTTCTCGAAAGGAGATCGTTTTTATCTCAGGATGATAACTAAGAGAAACAATAGAATTAGCAATGGTGACTATATCCAAAGTCAGCACCTATTTGATTTAATTAAAAAAAAGCCCGTAACTTAATGTTACAACCGGTAGATTGGAATTAGCAGATGAATTAATTGGTGGATAGAAAATGGTCAATCGCTAGATGGTTCTAATTGTAGCCTATTTCCTGTTTCTAGCATGATCTGAGAAAGAAACCTATGGTCACTGCAGATTATATTTTTTCGGACTTCATGGTTCGTGACACTTTTTCACTTTATGGGATACCCCAATTGCTACTATTCCAATCATATCTTTTAGGCTAACCATAACAAAAACTATTTAATTGAAATAAAATTTCAATAAACCTAGTATATTTGTTGACGCAATATTTGATGAAATATTAAATGAAACAGAAGTTTTCGCTCACTGTATAGCACTTCAGGACCTAGTATTTTTCAATAACAAGTAAAAAAAATATTAAGTTCTGCATTCTATAACAGGGCAGTTGCATTGTATGTAGACAGTATTTTGTAGGTATTTCGGCTTCACAAAGATGACAGAAAGGAGCTGACCAATGTTCAAACACTTCTTAAATTTCACCGCTGCAATTGCAAGAAGAAACAATTCCCATTTCGAATTCTCAGTCGGAAATAGATAATAGAATTCCCAATTTTCTTTCAATTGTCGTAAAAATCACAACCACAGCTAAAGAGAGCGATGATAAAATGAATGAAAAATGAAGCAAAACTGCCCGAAAGTGCTTCGCGGTAGGTACACTGCTTGATCATCGCCTCTGTTTACTTATAATCCCCGTCCCAAAAACAAACACATTGTGTCTTGTTTGACACCCCTTTTACCAGCGTTTACTCGTTCGTTTCGTGCACCGAAGACGAATCTTTAATTTTTCTTGTACAATAAAGACCGAGGGAACGGTGGTCTTCTCCATCCAGCCATGAAATCATTTCAAAGGGAAGCACACAATAAACAAACACGAAACACATGCGCCTTGGTCTCTGGTGTACCAATCGCGTAGACATCACGGCTTGCAGCACGGTTGCAACATCGTTGCCGCTGCCCTAACCGGCGAAGGACGATCCTTAGCAGTGTCGCAGGACGGTCACTACAGACTACGTCAAATCCTTCAGTCGACCTGGGTGGAGTCGTAAGGTTCATTGTTTAAAATCAAGAATTGCACGTCACCCGGCCGGTGGAGTGGGCACCATGATCCTGCCCGACATTGCATTGTGGCAAGCGCCCCGAGGGTACCGAGTGTAACGGCACCGGCGGTAGCAGCAAGCATTAGAGCCAGACCCATCTTGGAAGAGCTGCGAATGTCTGATGAGTCGAAAATGAAATACAAATAATCCGTTCAAGTCTACTGCTGCTTCTGCAGCTGCTTGTGAGGTGCTGGTGTGTCTGTGTTTACCTTGCGGACATTGAACGGGGAAGCGTCAGGCAATTTGTTAGCGTGACCAAATAACTTCATCCTGTTTGGGTTCCATTAAAAATAACTGAAGGGAGCTCCTGCTTTAGTTTTAAGAAGCACTTTTAAATGGCAGTAGTACATATAAGGTTTAGTGTTTTTTCAAAAGTGTTTCAAAAAGATTAGCTAAGCAGGTACGCTAGTAGTAGATTAACTTACCAAGAATTTTCATTACTTCTTAGCAAAATTAAAATGTTTTTTGAAACAAAATGTATATTATCTATCTTTTACGTAGCACAGATGAACAATTTGAAGAGCACATTGATAATGCACATCGGCAAAATTGTATTCATTTGGTATTCAACCGTTATGTTATAACAGTTGCGCGAGAAAGATGCGTGCAAATTTGAGGAAGAGAATGTAGCATACGGGAATTCCGTACTCAGTCGCTGTAGACAAACTTCCCGGAATTGAAGGCTATAGCCTTCAGCAGCAGAATCGTCTGTAAGATTTGCACCAATTTGGAGTTTTCAATCCGCCACCGAAGACGTTTATTTGTACAGCTTTCGGCACGGTACAGTATGGAAGCGTATGCAAAAGAATAAAAAAGCGTCTTATTGATTCTCAGAACTACAATCTGTGTCGCCTGCGCACCGTATCAGGTGTTTTACCGTTTACTGGAACACATCTGTTTTGATCTGCTGCGTACAGTACGGTAGGTAAGCAAAAAATCCGTTTGATTTACGCTGAGAATGTGTCATTCAGTCGTTGCGTCTCACACGATCGGTTGCGTCAGTCTGGTGGAGTCTGTGTGAAGTGCTGCGTGTTATCAACTCAAAATGGAGCAGGATCTCGTGGAATCCAACGTGGAGACTCTGCAAACGGTGCTGCATGAGCGATTTCTATATGCCGCCTCTCGACCTGGTCCGTGTTACAAGCACACATTCCGGTAAGGTACAACTACTTACAGTCACTTAGAATTTTCATTAATCACTGTCGTATCTTCTTTTAGAACAAAATCATTCCTGGAACTTGTCCGGCTTGCGCTATTATCACTCGCCATCGAATGTATCTATGCAGTGGAAGTGGCCTTCCTGGCACCGATATTCTTCACCTTGGGCCTACCGTACTCGGTGATGTCCATGATGTGGGCATTACCACCGATAGTGGGCATGCTGGTTATACCCGTCATAGGATCGGTGAGTGATCGTTTGCGGATGAGCTGGGGACGTCGACGTCCCGGGATGCTTGCGATTGGGATCGCCATTCTCTTAGGCATGATGTTGATACCTTGTGGTGGAGCGATCGCACAAAGCATCGGGCTCGACCATATCGTCGGGATGGTGGCACTAACCGCTCTCGGCGTAACGGTGACCGATTGTGGTGCTGGAGCTGCCAACGCTCTCTGTCGAACGTATGCCCTAGAGGTCTGTCCACTGCCGGACCATGCACGTGTGCTAAATATTATGGTGTTTTTGGGAGGTATGGGCACAATGGTCGGATCGATAGTCGGAGCGATCAACTGGAGTGCGCTGCCGGTCGCTATAGACTCCACCAGAAACGAAACTAACGTGTTCTTCGCCATCTGGATCGTATTGCTGGTGAGCTTGGTTAGTACGCTGACCAGCTTCAGGGAGATTCCATTGCCAGTGCTAGAGCAGGATGAGATGTTGCGCCCTGTAACGTACCCCGAGACAGACATTGATCAGAACCGCCAGCAACAAGTGGATTACCCTTCAATACCGATCGAGGAAACAGAGCAACTTCAATGTCATCAGTTGCTCGACAGTATCATCCACATGCCGCTGGCAATGAAGAAGCTTTATTTTACGCATCTGCTATCGGTAATGAGCTACATCACCTATTACCTCTTCCTCACCGACTTCGTTGCTTCGGAAGTGTTCCACGGAGATGTGAAGGTTAGTGTTGGTGCTGCCCTTCAACGCTCATCGCTCAGACACCTCGAAATGTATTCTCTATTTTTTTTCAAATACAGGCCCCCAAGGAATCGGTTGAGTATAAAACATATGAGGCTGGAGTACGATACGGCTGCCTGGGGATGATACTGTTTGCGATGTTTGTCGCACTGTATTCATTGCTGATCAATAAGCTGATCGTTCGGTTCGGTACACGAATGATGTACATCTCTGCCTTGATGTTACACTGCCTCAGTACGCTGTCGCTGGGATTCGTCCACCATCGGGTTATGGTGATGATATCCTGCATTACGACTGGTATTATGTTTAGTACCATGAACTCCGTACCATACCTGCTGTTATCACATTATCATTCGACGAATGCAGTAAGTTAGCGACGTTGACGTGCCGTTGATTCTGATGGATTTAGCTTACGAAACGTTTGTGTTTCAGTTTCAAGCAGATGTTATGGATGGTTCCATCAAGTCGGCCAATAATCGCCAGAAGCGGGGACTCGGTTTCGATGTATCACTCATGAACAGCATAGTGTGTCTTTCACAGGTAGCTTATCGTGTCTTTTCTGATATTGGTAAAATTTTTCCCGGGTAATGTTCAGAGGAATTTAAGCACGGTCAAGTGAAAAAGAAGCTCATAGCGCTTCATATAGCTTTTTGAAACAAATGTATTCATAGTAAACCATGAAAAATCATTGGTTGCACCGTCTTCGTCGCTGTGATGGAAACGCATGATATGCCTCAGTCTACTTCGATTTAACTTGCTTCAAGAAGGCATATTAAGCACTAGGAGGTTTTTCTTCACTTGACCGCGCTTTAATTCACCTAAACTTTAAGAAATTTCACGCGATTTTAAGAATACGCAGCCTGATATGGAACCAGGCTTTGCATTCAGAAGATAACATATGAATTCTACTTTCAGTTGATTCTTGCATTGGTGCTGGGAATCATAATCGATGCAGTCGGTACGTGCACGGTAACACTCTTCATAGCGAGCGGCTGTGCATTCTTTGCGGCCATCTCTGCCACCACCATTCTGTACCTGGACCTTTGAGACGTAATAAATAATAAGTAAACCAAAACTTGATAGATGTAGTCGATGACGAGAATACCATTAACTATGTAGCCATTGTTCGATTGAGGTTTTGGAAAGAAATGAATTGTCACCATCATTGATCGCGATCAATACAAGGGTCTACGTTACCAATCGAAACCTACAACTGGTCACTACCGGAAAAGAACGGTGGAATTCTTGTAAAACCCGATCACACCGGACAACTCAATGTTTGACTTCCATAATCTAATCTCTAAGCCGTGTTGGCTCTCGTGCATGCAAAGCAGCGTCACCCGGTTCGATGCAACCCTAGCAGCGGCTAGCACTTCCTGTATTCACGATGAGTCACATGAAACCCGAGTTTGGGGGCGTTAGATTTTCTATCTTAGATTCACAATAAGAGTCTCCACCAACTCGTAACGCCCTAACCGCATAGAACAAAGAATTCGCCGCTAGTACGACTCTGTGACGCCATATCGACACACAAACGATCATCGATCTTGGGATCTCTTTCACGCGTCCTATCTTTCTCTCGTTCTAGTGCTGCTTTCCAAGGTTTTTAGCTCGAACGCAGCTAGAGGAGAACTCGTTTGCTGAAGCAGAAAGTGAGAAGTTCATCTGTCAATCATATACAGTCCACAGCACAGACGTTGGAGTACGTGTCTCAGAGTGCAGCTGTTGCTACCCCTGTTGCTGCTGCTGCTGCTGCTGCTGCTGCTGCTGCTTCCAAACAGGACTGACTGGACTTAAGTGCAAACGGTGGGCATACGTGCGTGCGGCCAGCATGCAACCACCACACCAGCACCGGGTGTGGTACACGTTTATGATTTATACGATCATCAACTTCGGCGTAATCGCGCCCACGATAAGCGCCGTGCATCGCCCTTTTCGCACTTCTTTCACAGCCCAGGAAGAGCATCTTCGAGCCTCGAAAAAAGGGGAAGATTGACTCTCATTGTGGCTCCATCGGTCTTCATTCCGCCGATCGTACAGTTTGTCAATGTCCGGGGCACTAATGCAGAAGGTCTGTACCCGAAGTCTGCATAAACTTGCTGTCTACTCCCGGGGGTCTCGTAGAACGTCCTTCCACGTGGAATGCACCAGCCATCTGGCGTGTGTGTGACTGAGAAAATGACTGTTTTTGGCCTCGGATAAGCGGCTGACTTGGAGGGAAGGGGGTTGCTAGTAGCCTTTCTCACCCCAACCGATGCACGATCAGCCATCAACCGTTGCATGATTTGTCATCTGGTGCTGGGATGGCTGCCGGGGTCTGCTGGGGTCTGAGATGCAGGGAGTAGTTCTACGCGCCTTGTTTTTGCCCTACGGCGCACGAGAGCCGTACACCCTTGCCCACCCGGTATTAAAGAGGTTTTTGCATCTAATCGAAGCCCTCGAATTCCATCCCAGCTAGCTACCGCACGTAAGCGTATCAAAAACGGAGGCGTTGCTGTCGGTGTCGCGACCAGTGAGCGCAGTTCTCTAGACCGTTCTATCCAGACGGGGAGCCTAGGCCAAGAGGCGGGGGGCCGACACCGACCGAACGGCGGATCGGGGACCACTGCGAACGGTGGTCGCGTGTCGTTGCTTTCGCCATCGACATTTGACGCCAGTCTGACGGGGAGGGCGCCGATGCAGTGATAGGTTGTTACCCCGTGGGTGGACAGGATTATTGAGGATCGAAGTTCGGTTTTCACGGGGTTTTGATGGCGCTAAAAGCAGTTTCTGCTTCTACTGTAGCAGCCCTCCAGCAGCCCTGAGCTGACGTTCGCTGCTTGAGTGGTTTGCGATCGAGTCGCCCAGTTGTTCTACGAAATGTTACTCCACAAGATTTAGGTCATGTTTCGTTTCGGGCTGAGGTTTGATGCGTTATGCACATAACGTGTTGCCACCGAAGTTGGCCATCGCTGAACTATCTCGCAATGCTTATCCGATCAAAACTTTCTGTTCCTTTTTAATTGAGTTTTTTTTTAAATAATGAAATGCCCTCAGAGGATCCGCCATCAATAATGCAGTGCTTACCTGGATCGGATGTTAATTTGTTGATGGATGAGATGAAAATTGAATTAAACATTCGGCCGAATGGTGGACCGAAGGGTTGTAGGTCACAGTGTCAGTGGTTGATGTTTATTCGACATTCGTTTTTAAAATATGCAGCAGGAAGCAGCTCTGTTTTCTCTCGAGTTTGTTCCAGTGCACAACACGTCATCAGCACACATTCAGTGCACACTGTCCATCATTGTGGACAGCAAATCTCATGCAGAAATCACGTACCCATTGGTCATTTTTGAGCGAAAAATATGTTTTTTTAATCAAAATTTCAACTCCACGCCCAGTTGCGATCGGATTGCAGCTTCTGAAGTTAATTTAGTACATCAGATAATCTTTTAATCTACTCTGTTATATCAATAAAAAATGGTCGGTTTTTTGAAGATCAAATTTAGATTTTAATATCTTTTCGATAGATAGATAGCCAGCCACTGCTTGAAATGAAACATCAAATTACTCCGCTCTATTTAAATGGATAAAAATTGATAGGAACTTCGGGACTGAGTTCTTTTGTGAGCTAGTTAACAACTGACATTTAGTTTAAAAAAAAAGTTAACTTGCACAAAATATATTTTCCATATAAATTTTCACTTTTTGAAAGACATCCTTGTATATTTTACCTTTGCTCAAGGTTTTATTATTCCAGAAAAATCTAATAAAATAAAACTATAGAAAAAGAAATAAATAAAATAAACTATTATTATTAGCTGCATATGAGAAACTGCTTTAGCGGCTAAGGATAATATTCTTTAAAAAATTTAAAAAATGGCAATAACACAAATGAAAGTAGCATTCAATCTAAAGCCAGCGAAAATGACATTTTGAGCATGTCAAAAAGAAAATGGTTTAAACTAAAATTGTGTAAAAGTAAATTGTGTGAGCCAAACAGTACAAGAACATAGTGTTCTCAGTGTATCCAAAATGGCTAGTTCCTATATTTCCTACGGCACCGCCCATAGGATCGTTCTATCGTTCTCCATATTTCGAATCATTGGTCCACATATCCGTTCCACGATGCCATTTTTATTGGAATGCCTACCGTCCGCTAACATTTTTATACCGTTGACGTCGACAGAAGCTGGTTCTCTGCTGCGTCCTACCTAAAAGCCATTCGGTAAATTATTTCCAAAATTCTATTTTTTATCCTTCCACTCTCTCGCCCTCCCGCTCCATGATCCGTACTGTCCAAAACTGTCACTCGGATCACGGTCCACGGCAAACGTTGCGTTAAAAATTATTCAACACCATTCCGTATGCAGTCAGGTCCATTGACACTGGGGACAGTGCGAATTGGACGAAACTGCAAACGCGCAAAAGTGCATCGCGCCACGCCACTACCAAAACGTCGAATGCAGAGTGCGCGGTCTCGCATGGAACATTTACTCGGGAACGGACAAAGGCGCATCGTACACACAGTTTTGGGTGAGAATTTCCGCTTGCCGGTAGCATATGACACCGGTAGCCAATTGCGGGTCTGCGGGGAGGACGTATCATCCTCCTTTTTTGTGTTCCAATCTCCCCCCGGGCACTGCACACCTACACACGCAATAGGGTTTCACTGTTGGCCGAATGTTGCCGGTACCGATGGTGAGTTGAATGTGAAAAAAAAATGACAGAAGAACCGAATCAGCGAAGAGGTTTTGGATGAGGTAGCAGCATCACGAGACATCTACATGCCACGTCAGAGAGAGAGACGGTGGATTAAATTTGAATAGAGAATTTATTCAAACTCCACTTATCACTCATAGCGTGGCTCCGTGGCTCAACGGGCGGTTGGATCGCTGGATTGTGCATCCTGACAATCCTCGTGCCGCCTTTTAAAGGGATGCAACAACCGCTCGCCGTCTGTCCGTCCAAAGCCTCTCTGTGAACTATTGCATCTGTTTGAACGATTTAGAGCGTTTCCGAGCAACAAAAAGGTGATAAAGTTGTAGAGCTGCTTCTACCTTCTCCACAGAACGGAAGGTTGTACCCGGAGATCCCGGATCGCAGTAGCCCTGGTTCAAGAATTCCTAGCCAGCGAAAGAGATAAATATTCATTACTCAGCCCCCTCTCGGGTCTCGTCGTCGTCGTCGTCGTCGTTGTCGTTGTTGGAGTTCAAAACTCCATTCCGTTTATTCCGTTCTACGTAGACGTAAAGGGTATCCACACAAAAAAAAAAAAACACCCATCGACGCTACAATCGATCGGTGTGACAGGTCGTGGACACGGGCCACCAATTGCTCTGCTGTTGATCTCCATCTTCGCATACACGAGGTTTATGTTCAGCTTTTGCATACGAAAGCGAATCCCCGGGTTTACACCCGTTGGGACGCATAACAACACCTTCTTCTCCTTTCTCCACAATTCGGAAGTGTCTCGTCAGCGCAGATAGACACCGAAGATAGATGACATCCCATGGTAGTTCCCAAGGTTGTAAGGCGCATCCATCTGGTCGTCTACGTTCCTCCTTGCCTTCTCTGTCTAGCTCACACGATATTTATGACACCATGAAAGTGCTCGCTGTGACCTCAAGCAGAGCAGATCGGATGGATGTTCCCGAGAATCGCTTCCATCCGGAGCATTTTGGATACCTTGTTTTTTGTAAACAATCGAAAGTCGACTTCCCCCAAAAAAAGAAAAAAACTATATGTCCAAAACTTGAACCCACGAAACGGTGTCAGAACGCAGTAGGCCTTAGACGATAAGTTCGTTTCTTCCGTTCTGGTGGATTTGGGGTTCTTGTGGACTTCAGGAGAGTCGGTTCTCGAAGGTTGTTGGATAATTTGTCACTGCGTCGCATCCCATCCGCCGACGACGACGACGATGACGACAACAACGACGACGAAAACAAAGACAACAAACTGCATCTTTAACACGCCTGTAAAGTAGCGAGCACCGGGAACAAATTAACCAAGCAGGCTACCGCGTGTTACCATGGCTTCTGGATCTGTGTTCCATTTTTTTTACTTCTTCCTCACGACGGAAGCGACGTTGTCGGGCCTCGTGATCGCCATCATGATGCTGCTGCTGCTGCTACGTCCGGGATGCGTAGGTGCGGGATGAAAAATGGCTTTCGTATGCGTGCGTTTTGTATCACGGCGGTCGCTGTTCACACGGCCGTTGCCGCGTTGTGCCGCGCGAGGAATCAATCACACCACCACCTCGCGGTCGATCACACCCGGTGCCCGGTGCCCGTGGGTCCGTGGGTTGACTTTCGTTGGATGATCTCACTCTGCCGGTCGCTCTTCGGCTCACCACGGGGATGGTGTGATCCCGCGGGGTTTTTGATTGTCTTTTTTTGGTTGGATTGCCACATTTGGGAGTTTAGAAGGTTTTTAGATCGCGAGCGTCGTTTTGGTGAGGGGTGCTCTATGGTTCCCCCCTCCGCATGCTGTGAGTGGTTTTTTGGGTGGGAAGTGAGACACTTTGCCTTCCGGGGGAGTCGATTTCTGCAAAATCGCCTTTTGGAGATGGCCAACTGGCGTCGTCTGAGGGGTGGAACGAGAGATTTGAATGAAGTTATTTGCATTTTTTAATAAGAGAATCTGAGACACAATCGGCATCCTACACTCGGCACTTCGTGTGTGTGTCTCGGTGAGATCCCATTTTGTGGCTAATCAGATCGACGAGATGAGATAACGCAGGAATTGGTTTTTGCTTTCTGGATAGACCGACTCTGGCACACAAATTATCCTCAGAGCAAAGTGACTCAGCTGCAGCAGCTCGTTCTCTGTCTCTCTGTCTCTCTGTCTAGTGTTTTATCCCGGAAACGACTTCGATACTGGAAGCTGGAGATCAACATCCTCCCTGCGCTTCCTGGAAGCTGGTATCGGCTGGTATCGGCCCAGAGCGATCGAAAGTAAAAACTGTGAACCACTAAGGCGACCAATGTTTGTTTATCTAAACCGCCATCGACGACGGTGCGTCTCTCTGTTGGCATTGGACTTGAAACCGTTTTCGGAATAGGTAAACCGCTATCGCTGCCTTTTCTATACGCCATCATGGCCATCACCGTCGTTTATCCCGTAAGCCGGGGAACATGAGGATGTGCTGTGTAATTGCGTTTCCGACGTTCCGGTAATCCGCGCTTACGCGTCCTGTACGGAGCTGCAGGATTAATGCATCCCCGGTTCTCGGCCCACGGACGTGCATCAATATTGTTCGATACACACTACCGCACTTTCTGTCGGATGAGCTCTTTTTTCTCTCGAAACGGCCTCGAACGCACGGATTCAGTGCAAGAACCACCGGTAGAACACTTGAACGGAGTTATCGAGGATACGGAAACGGATCGGTTCGCATCACACAGATGTCGAACGGTACATATTGGCCAATGCCTAGAGTAGAGTAGAGATGGTCTGGAATCTCGAGAAAAAAAATGCTGCGAGAAAAGGCTCTTTCGCATCGCAGCATGTTGTGCTCTTCGGTATTTCCGTTTTCCTCCGAAAAAGCAGATTGTTCCCTGCAATCCCCATGCTCCATCCTTGGTCCAAAGCCCGAAGTAGTTGTGCGATAAATCTTGCCCGGTTTTTCACATCGTTAGTTAATGAAAACAGCACGAAGCACTCCCGGGCGCACGCACACACACACATATAAAGGGCGAGATGACATTCAATTTGCTCAAGTAAATACTTAAAACATAGACGACGACGCGGACGAGACTCAAAATGGTCAAGTGAGGTGAACCGGTGGTTGCGGATAGAGCAATGGAGAGAAAATGGATTACTTTTGCAACAATTTGACATCACTTTTCACGTTACAAGGCTACGCCCTGGGTTCGCCGGGCCCGGGAGATCGTCTCACTCATCTCATCGTTGCTGCCCGTCGCAGAACCTTTCACCAGTTCATACCCCGGGTTAAGACATCGAACACGAAGCACTTTCCAGAGGTTCCAGAGCATCGGCAGCAGGAGCAGCGCAGTAACATCATCAATATTGTACCAGTACCTACACGAGGGGGGGTTTGAGCTGTGGGCGACGATGTGGTGTGTGTGTGTGTGTGTGTGTGTGTGTGTGTGTGTGTGTGTGTGTGTGTGTGTGTGTGTGTGTGGAAGCCACTTGACTAGACAAATTAACTTTTCATGTACGTTGAAGTAGCATCTCCCCGTTCTCCAGGGAGGGCCAGCCATCATTTGCTGGTCGTGTAGGAATGGGATGTACATGTGTGGAGGATGGGTTGATGGGTTGATGTTTTAGTTACTTTTCATCCTGTCGATTGACGTTGGCTTAAAAATGCATTTGATGTTTGTGTGGTTCTCGCTCTCAGGACTTCTCAGGGTAGTGATTGCACATGTAGCTGCCGTCACACACAGACTCACATGACAAGCATACTGCTACCTGGAGTACCTTTTTGGTGGTTTGTAATACGCTGCATGCCAGCTCTTATATGGCATGTATTCTCGGGAGTTGTGGATGAAATTTTAATTTTATAAAAACCATACAAATGTATGTTACATGCGCACCGGAGGAGTGCAGGTATGTAAAGCTGTCAGAGAACAGGCCACGAATGTTCGATGTTGTCCCTAATAAGATACAAATTAATATCGATGAGCCATCTTCGACACAACGACAACCTCTCGTTAGCAACTCGTCTTGTCGACCATTTTTGTCAAGCCGTTGGCCGGAACTACGGGCTACTTGGAAGCTATAATTTATGACACTTCTAATCAACCATAACCGCCGATTAGCCGCCAGTGGTGCAGGTTCCCAAATAAATTAAAAAAAGTTCTGATTTATGGCGGCGGCAAACGAGCTCCCACACACCCACGATGAAGCGACCGTTACTGTGGCCATTACAGTGGCTTACTGCGACCGCGCCAGCGACCCATCGGAGTCCCATCGTGGGGACAGTGATTTCTGAATGATTTCTTCGATTCGATCGCGGGTCGCATTTTTGTTCAATAAATTATTCCGTACTCATTCCTCCTTCGGGTCGGAGGGATCCCACGGGAGTATCAAATTTAGGATTGATTAATGTCCGCTCGGTATCGTGCTATAAATTGTACGAAATAAAATCAAACTTTAAACGATTTTTGGCGGCCACCAGCCCGAGGACCGAGCGGATCGTAGACGCTCGAAGGCTGGTCCGTTTTTATGGCGATCCGTTGGCGCCGATTTGCAATTCGCAGCTTTTATGACTGGCCGGTGGACGACCAGGCGGGACCATGGCCTCCAAATGTGGCAGGTACGCGTCTTCTCCGGCTACGCCTTTTGGGCAGGTGAAAAGCCGGGGTTTATGACAACCCGGTGGCTCACCGCACGCACTGATTTCCTCATGCAAAACAGCGGCACTGATGTGTTGGTCCAGCAGTAAAACTTTCGCATTTCGTTTGGCTTTGCTTGGTCTGAGAATAGCGCAGCCAACCATTTTCTGCGCCGTCTTTCTGGCGAGAGAGAAACTACATCATCTGCCTGGTTTGTGTTTTGTGATGCAAATGGCGAAGCATTGATGTGCACAGCTCAGTGCAGGAATGTTGCCTTTTTTTTAAAAGACTCTTGTATCTACAGAGATTAATGTACGTAGGGGGTCTCGTAAAACTTTATGCTCCCCGAATCAAACAGTTGCATGTTTGGTTTGTTTTAAATTCCATCGTGTTTTAAGTGTACATTGTTTTCGATCTTGTAGAGAGTTGGCTGATGAAAGTGTGGAGTGATTAAACGGAGATAACTTTATTATCTGTTTTGGCTTTAGTGTCGCTACTTGAGATCGATCCTCGTTTCGAAAACCATGAAACATGTTCACGTTCAGTATGCTCACGCGTTCCTTTCACATTTGAAAAGAAGCCAAAAGAAGTTTCAAGATACTGAAAAGAAACAGACACGAGAAACAGAGACACACGAAAGTATTAAACTTAAAAACAACCTAAAACATAAAGCAAACATACAATATTAAACAACAAACATAGTACGTTTAGAAAAGCATAAAGTAGTCTATTAGTTCATGGTTGGAACTAATAAATTAGACTACTGACAAAAGAAGTAC
Source organism: Anopheles darlingi (assembly GCF_943734745.1). NCBI lineage: Eukaryota > Metazoa > Arthropoda > Insecta > Diptera > Culicidae > Anopheles > Anopheles darlingi. Next base: position 27,532,572 of record NC_064875.1, on the reverse strand, counting down.
ATATAAGATGCATCAATAGCGAAGTTATTCGCTTATTTTGTTACTAAAATACCTTGTTATGGAAGACTAAACACGATAACAAACAAATAAGATAAAGAACCGATTAATAGAATTAAACAAATGGTGTAAAAATGAATAAGAGAATTGGTACAATATTTAAAAATTTATTGACAAAGAACAAATCTCGGTTCTGTAATGTTCGCTAATGTCTAAGCTAAACATAATAATACAGTCAGTAAAATTGATAATTTAGTTGAAATTATAATAATTATTATGTAACTCTCCGCATCAAATGTGTCATTATTAAAGAAGTAATTCCCGCCCCCAGGGGACCGTCTGTCGCTTATGAATATTACAAAAGATCCCCTTAATTTCTTGTGTTTTGCTTCGACTCCATCCAAATCCTCATTCTCATAATCATGAAGATTGCCGTTCGTTGCCGGGACGCAATGAACACAATCTTGCATCTGCGTCCATCCCCCAATCGAAACCAGGCAGTGAATTTCCTCACGCATAGTCACGCTCTCGCTCCCCCTTTTTTAAACCGGACCGGAACCACCGGGCACTTCAAATGACGAAACAATGAGATTTGGCACACGTACGATATCAATCTATCATCTCGAGTGCCCGAGCGCTCAAACCTCGGTGTTTCCTGCTCGACTAGAAACACATTAATCCATTCTTTCCTTTGGGCTTTTGGCCGTGTGCTGAACAGAAATCCTTCGCTGCACAACGCTTATACGCTGTTGAATGAGTTAATTGATGCATTACCGAATGCAGACCGATGCTGGGAGCGATGCCTTCTGAAGAGTGCGTGATCAGGCAGCAGGTCTTGTATTGCATAAAGTTGAAGTAGAAATAAGGAAAGAAGCCAAAGGGATAAATTCTATGAGGGTGAAACAAACTCATTACTTCCCCCGCTCGAAGGGAAGATGCTCCCCGTGCCTCGTGCCACGGAAGTAACCGGCAGCTACTAGGAAATGCCCACCAGCAGCACGACGAGGACCAGCCAAGAGGAAGCAACAATGAACGCATCGAAAGGGATTTTTTTTTTTCGAGGCATTGCTTGCATTATGTTCCGTCATAGTTTCGCTCTTCAAAAGCTTAATTATCGATGAGTGGATCTCTCTTTCTCCCTCTCGGTTCGTTGTTTCTGTCCCCCGTTTGATGCCGCTTGATACGGTTTCGCATTAGAACAATGGACGACGTGGACGGCAAACCGCGTGACGTTCGTTTCCGAATTGCAAAAAGCAAACCCTCCCAAGCCTCCCGTGAAGAGAGTATTTCCGTTTCGAAAAGCAACAGTGCCAGTGGAGGGAAGAAACCTGCCTGCCAGGCTGACTGCCTGATGCTGTGAGCCGGTGATCGTGATGCATATATACACACCCGATGCTCGCCGCTTGCCAGCATCGAGCATGATTGATTGATGCCGTAAGTGATTTCATGTTTAATTTCTCGAATTGCTTAACTTTCACGACAGAACGTAGAGCGAGAGAGGAGAGGAATAAACTTGCGGAAGGAATCCACCATCCACGGATGGGGATGTTAATTTCTGTCGGAGTCGGATGGTTGGTGTGCGGATTGGAGTGGAAATGTTTCCATGGTTGGACAGGGTTCATATTCAACCGAGTGCTCAGAGCACAATGGGTAGTAAAAGTCGTCAGGAAGAAGTTTAACATGTGATTTTTCGTATCCCATTAGATTACTAAATGTAATATTCTTTAGGAGAAATGCTTTAGGAATAGTCACTCGTAATTGTGTTTAAAAAGTTTATTGAAAAAGTAAACGTAAACGTTCAGCACAATGTTTCTACTACTAATGTATAGGTGCTCTATGCAAAGTTATTAGGAAATACTCAACTCGCTTTTTGGATCTGAAGATCTCTGAAGATGATTCTTTTTGGATATGAAGATCTGAAGAACAAACTTCACAAGTTAATTGTCAAATAACGTGGGACCATTTGTTCTAGCAACTGAACGTTACTGAACTAGATTTATATCCAGTATTCAGCAATAACTTCACCTATAGTGCAAACGCTGATGATGGGTAGCGTCAAGGACCGAGAGTGACGAAACCGGATCTTAAAGGGATGCACACAGTGCTGAGGGTTCTGAGGGAAATCAAGACGGATGTGGTCGCCCTCAAAGGAAATGCGAATCATCTGGGCCTATGGGCGCTCTCGGCCCTCTGACTCTGGCACGCCTCGTTGCGCCATCGAGCGCATCATCAATCAACATCCGAAAGCGTTAAGAGATGCGTGTGTTGAGATGCGTACTTCTCGGGCGCGTGCTTCACCTTCCTCCCTTTCTTCTCTTCTCCGTTTCTCTCTTTTTGCCCTGTTATCAGTCCCATCCAAAACCACAAACCCTCGCCTCGTCTTCCTCGTGTACGACTGAACGAAGCTTTACCTGTCACATTATAAGTCCCGCTGAAAGTCAGTACTCAGCAGGTTCTACCGCGTGACCACGGCACAGTGTCAAAGTGTAAGCCACCATGGCGCACAACAACGAATTGTGCTATACTGGAATCGAAGCTTGGCTCTTCTTTTTTCGCTGTACTTACAACAGAATGCTTGGTGTCGAACAGAGAGTGAATTCTAGATCTTAAGATCGATCGACGCAGAATAGGCCGTACCATGAGAATTCGATTCGATTTCTTTTTCTACAATAAATTCTTCCAACGAGTTTAAGCTTCGCTAGCAGCTACTCCCCTGCCACCACAACCACGAACTCGTGGGACAAGGTGTCAAACGCTGCGAGCTGCAATCCAAACTCAATGATACCGCGTTCGCTTGTGCCGCCCTAGTGTGCCTTATTGCTCTGCCCTATTACTATCCAACCTTGGAGTCTCGCCATCTCACGAGGAAAACCGTTGTCGACCCGGGGCTCAGGGAAGGTGCGGATGCGGAGCAAGAATGTGGTCACAGCTAGAAAAGACTTTTCAATTAAATGTCATTATGTAAATGATCTTTCTCCTCTTTGTCGTTTACCGCCCAGGGTACACCCAGGGAAGCGTCGATATCGACTGCCCCAAAGGGAATCTTCCGAGACCACAAAACGAGACATCGAGACGGCGGCATCAGGTATCGGTTCAGAACTGGATGATCGAATCGTGCATCGTCTCTCAGCGCTCAAAGGGCTATCGGACCGTGCCGAGAACCGCAGCGCTGCTCCAGAGCTGCAGATTATTAGGAGCGGAGGAGGCCTTGGAGAGGCGCCGTGCTTGCCGCCACGAAGCACGAAAAAAGAAAATCAAGATCCGATGAAGAGATAACCTAATGATGCTTAAGACTTGATTGAGCTTTTGTATTGTCAATGAATCAACCGGTGTCTCTGTGGATCTCTCTCTCTGCATCTCTCTTTCTCCGGCAAGTTCCATCTTCAGTTCTACAGTCCAGCAGTCTAGAATGTGCGGTCGACAGCTGGACGACGGCGACGCAGGAGGCGGCGATGCAAAAGTGAGGTTAAGGGCAAGTGCAGCAGCCAATAAGATGGCGGGCGCTCTCTGCGCACAGATTTACTCATTCCCTTCGGATTCGACCTCGACGACTGCTCGTTATGCATTTGTAATTATCTTCTGCAGTTGACGTGCAGTAGGAATCTCTGTGGCCCGTCACCGAGAGTGCATTGATGTGACTGTTAGCCAGCACGGCGAGCTAGCTGTTTCTCCATGAGCCTCTGTCCTCGTCGTCGACGTCTGGAGTTCTGGAGATGTTATATTTTCATATCCTGACACTGCTTTGCATATAGACTCCCCGTATACATATATATATATAAATACGCCTGACACTGGCAGCTGGTAGGACGGTTCATGTTAATGGTCCCAGGTTCCGAGGTTCCGGAACCAATCCCCCCCAAGCAAGGGGTGCGGGCAAAAGAAAATCGATCTCCTCGATTCCAATTCACTTATCAGTGACGCTGTCACTCGAAGCGATCGTAACATCGAACCGCGCGAACTCGCAAGTCCACAGTGCCGGGTCCAGGTCCTGGGAGTTGCAGTCCACTAGCACTAGGGTTAACTTTAACATCCCGCCCTCCCCTAGATCCGCGCTTCTAGTTGATTGGAAAATTCATCAGTCATTTCAATGGAGATAAATTGAAATCTATTTGGACGCGATTGTTCAGCTTCAAACTCTCGGCTTGAAACCCGTCTCGCGGAGCTCGGCCGTCCGCACAACTGACAGCGGTTTCTGGTTTCTGGTTAAATGGTGGAAATTCCTTGGCAGAGCTGGACTTGGTTTCGCTGTTTTCTGCTTCATCAAACACACACACACACACACACACACATGGCTGGTTATTATGCCCAAGCTGTCGATACGGTCGAAGCGCAAGGCGCAGTATCTGGAATGTTTTCTTCCCCCGTTCGCAGATTATGGCTCGGCGGTTCCTGGTGTGAATTATGCACATCCTGCAGCCTGCCGATTAAAGAAAATGTGCTGCCATTACTCAAGCATACTTCCTCCCTTAGCCACGGCGCACCAACTACTTGTATGTGCCGCCTGAAGACCCGCTATGAATGGGGGACATTTGCTTCATAAAACGGATAGATTTAATCAAATGCTGCTGCTGCTGCTGCTGCCAATGCTGCTGTTGCAGCTGCTTCTGGTGTGGCACGTGATGTATTCGGCTCGTCCGTCCATTTAAATATTGTTTATGCATTATTCGTGCGAGGAAGCGCCGATGCCGCCATACCGTGAGGTGAGAGAAAGCGTTACCGCGCCTGATAAATGAATGTCACCGTGGACCGCTTTCGGTAATGGATGGGTGTATGGGGTGTATGGTGGAATGGGGTTGTTGTCACGCCACGAAGCGGCGCCTTCTCGCGCCGCGGCTATCGCGATAACGCGGAATGCATGGTTTTTTGATCGATGAAGAGGAAGAAAGCAAAAAAACAAATGCATGCATTGAACTGCCATCTGGTTTGGAGGTGATGATGGGTAAGATTGATAAAGTAACTACCTCGAATTAATATTTCTGTTGCTTATAAATCACCGCTCGGCGTGGTCGCGGCACCGCGACCAGTGGTGAGCATGCATCGGTTAATGTTCTATTGATACGCGGAGTGTTTTTTCTTATCCTGACATAACGGTAATTTTGGGTAGGAGAAGAAGAGCAAGAAAGGAGACAAATTAACGAATTGTGTTTTACTTGTTATTCTTTCTAGTTACCTTTTAGTTTTTACCCTTTGATGTGGTTCCTTCTTCATTCGATAAACTGTTTTGTTTCTAGTGGTTTTATCATTGGCTTTTGAAAGCGCTTCTCGTAAAGTCTCTAAAGAAGCTTCTTAATCGCTTTTCCCTCAGAAAAACACGTCGTTTAACGTTTATAAGATCCAATTTTCCACAAAATAATGCACGATAACCATATAAATTAAATAATTTTGAAGATTATTTGGTTATTGAACTATCGCTTGTTGAAGATTTCGATGGAATCATGAGGATTTCGATAGAATATGCTTTGTATAAGACCATTTTGAACTTTTTTTTATTCAACTAACTATTCAGATTCAACTAGCAAATGCAGCTAAACATTGGATTTGCTGTTTGGACATGGTCCTCTATAATATTGTCATGTTGGTTTGGATGCCCGGAAAATCTAATTATGTGAATTTTAACTCTTTTTTATGAAAACTTTCAACTGTTTCGACTAAAGTTAGTTTCTCCTTTTTGTCAAAACAAGTGTAGGCTGATGCAATGATTGCGCAAAGGTATTTATTTGTTACGTTTTCTTAAGAGATTTTCTTTAAAATTCAGCGCTAATTCATGGTCTTAGCTTATGAGCTGAGCAATTTTCTTAGTTCCCCTCATTTGCAGATACTATGCTTAAAGAGTTTACCAACGTAGTTGAAACATGAACTTTTATAGAACCCAAACAATCCTCATAAAATTGAAGGTATATTCAACAAATCGATTTGTACAGTTTCAAGTGTTATTTGTGTTAAAGTTCATTGAATTTTATATTTAATAGGAACTTCCACATCATTATAAGCCAGGTTGTTTCATACCAAGGATTATCAGTTTTGGTAGCATTTTAGTTTATTATCATTTTAAGTTATTGGCATTTTTGGTAAACATGGTATGCTGCTACATACTTGCATTTTCTGATTCTGATATGAATTTTGAGCTTAACGTTCGTTAAACTTTCCAAAACCATCGGAAAATTAAAAAAACCCACGATTTTATAGGAACAGCATTTAACGTTTATAAAAGTATTTTTACTTGTAAACATCTATAATATTTGTGAAGTGTGGCACCCAATTTCTATGACGCTTAACTCAAGGTTTGTCATGATTGGAAATGAATTTGCCTATTTTCGATTGTTGTCCGACAAACACAAAGAAACTCGAGAAACATCCGCTTTAAAAATCCCTTCCTAATACATAGATTTTACACATTATCTCTAATCCCTTAAGTGAAAAGGAGTTTCCAGCGACCGGCTCCGAAAGCACTTTAAGCAAAAACTCTACTCTAATCCTCCCTTACACTTGTGAGCACAGTACACGAGGCCCGAGAACCGGGAACCACCATTATCCACGAAAACTAGAGTCCATATCCGAACGCGTTGACGAAGTTTTCCAATAAAAAAGGTTAATCATCACACTATGCTCCAGCGCTCCAGGGATGGGGGTCATCTTCCGTCTATTCTTCTGCTGGGCTCCTTCCCTCACCAGATTGCCCAGCTTCTGGACCAGTAAGCAAAGGCGAAACAACGCCAAGCACCTCGTGGACATAGCACTTTTTCTGCCTTGCTCCACCTATTCGTATTCTGCTGACAACGTGTTTGCAACCGTTTTTATGCATTTGTTTCAGAAATATGCTTCCCTTCCCGTTGCCACCCATCTGGCCCGGGTATTCGTTTTGTTTTTCCTCCATTTTGTGTTCCGTATGTGTGTGTATCTCTCTCTAGATGACTCCTCCGAGTCCGGGTGCTCGTCACAAGCCGCCACTTCAACGGAATGGAGTGTGCGTCGGAAGTCCGGGTGAGGCTTCCAGTGAGGCTTTCATTGAAGATCTGAAAATTATGTGCGAAGCATGCCAGCCAGACCCCCTGGATGTATGCTTGAACTTTAGTTTATATGGCGGCAATGGCGGCTAAAGGACCACCACCAGCACCACCAAGTGCTCCCCCCTCCAGTGTGTCTCGTGGATGAAGGATCATTAAAAAACTTTTCCAATTTGATCCCCTCCCTATTATGATGCAGCCAGCGTGTATGATGATGTAGGGACATTCCATTCCATATGGTGGTCGGCTGAAGTGTTCTTCTTCTTCGTCCAGCGGGAACCAGCGGCTGGGGCCACTTGCTGGACGCGCTGCCGGGGCGGATATTTAACGGAACGGTTTTCTGTTTCCGTCGGCGACCATAAAAATGCACTCAAATCGACGTATTTTGTGACGTGCTTGTAAGGTGCCAGTTTGATAGCCGTCACCACCACCACCACCACTGCCATCGTCGCCGTCGTCGTCCGTTCCGAATTGTATCGCGAACGCTCTCTGGTCGCGGGATAAGCGGTGGCCCGGCGAACGATCGGATCGTTGGAGGATGGTTGAACTGCGCTGCGATCGAATTCGGGTGTCGCGGATTGAAATTTTACTACGCGGCTCACCTACTCGGTGTTAAAGTGGGCAATAAAGCCCGTCCTTTACTACTACTACTACTTCGGTTGCTGCTGCTGCTGCACACGCAGATCCTGATGCCTTCAGGCGGTCTGAGTGTGCTCCAATCCCAAATTCCAACAGGCGCTTTTGGTCCCCGTAAACGGATTCCGAATAAACTGCCGAATCAACTCTTTTACGCTCTTCTTCTCTCTCTACCTACCTGGAACCCATTCGGTCAAGTGTCTTTGGGGCATTGGAATTGCTTTGCGCCCGCCCAATACTCTACCTGGAAGAAAACCAAGAAGAAAAATGGCACTTGGAAGGTGCAGGAGAAATTAAAATTAACGACCTATTTTCCCAAACGCGCCAAACACCCTTTTTTCCCTGGGATAGAGTTTTTTTTTGCGAGGGGACTTGAATTGTGGCTCAGCAAAAGCCCAAAGAAAAAGAAAATACCGTCAAACGCCTTGTCGTTGTCATTTGATGCGCCATTAAACGGCCAAGCCCCAAAAACCCCGAAAAAGGGGGGCGAGGGGCTGAATGGAAACAAATTTTCTGCCATCCGCGCGACTTCGGTTTAGTGTAGTGCCCATCCTTCAGTGCACGGCCCGAAACATTTCGGAAGCCTTTTTGGCTCCCAACACGTGGCAAGTAATTTAGTGAGGTTATGTTTCGCTTTTCGTTCGCGCTCGTGAAAGGAGTCAAATGGCCTGCTACTACTGCTACTACTGCTACTGTTGCCAGGTTATGGTATCCCGGATTCGTAACAAGGGGGGCATAAAATATCTGTTCAGCATAATTCAATGAACTTTTCAATATAAAACACTCTTTCGCCGGTTGAATTTATGCTTTCTGCATCCTGCTGGCCTCCGACTTACCACCTGGCTTACCATTTACCGTGGACGTAGGACGGGTGAATCTAACTATTTTTCCGATTTTACCAAATCCACTCCACTGCATCGAACACCTGGGGGACTTCTGGTGGAGTTCTGGTTTAACCTACTACCATCGAACGGGGCCATCGAGTGGCCACTATAGTCCCAGTTCGAGATGTAAAGTGGCTAGAAAGCCATTTCCCTTAACAGCAGCAGAGCAGAAGAAGAATCCTGCGGCACCTTTCTCGTGGTGTGCGGCCAAGGGACTGCGCACACTTTCGACTTTCCCGGCTCGAAGTTACGATCGGTTCTGGAAAGTCGTAAATTTTACGGGCAAATTTCCGTTTTCCCCCCTTGTGCTTGCGCGTTGCGAATTCCTTACACGTTCACCTTGTTTGGGGTGCTTGTTGGCTTGAGAGTGCCCGCCGCCATCAATGAATCCGGGAGAGCCAAAAAGGTAAAACCAACAGAGCGCGTCCACCAAGAGGTAAAGACGTTTGGTGCCGTTGCACGTTGCTTGGTGGCGTGCAAGGAGCAAGAGGCGTCAAAATGGTTTCTTCTTTTCCGCGTCGTCGTCGGGAAGTAAATAAAATTTATTAGAATGAATCCCATCCCGGCCTCTTCTTACTGTGTGCCTATGGTTTTGCTAAGGGGCCTAGCGGTTCCAAGAGGCCATCACTGGTTTCGCGTTGAATCGCCGCCCGGCCTTGTCACGGCGAAAGGATGCGTCAAGTCTTTGGGGCACGTAGTTTATTCTTGTTTCCGGAGCATCCTGCTCAGGTATCAGTGCATTGGAATCGATTGAACGTCCTGTTTGGGGAAAGGTGATGCGAAGGATCATACCAGAGGTGGTGTTAGTGCCGACCTATGAATGTAATAAGTGATCTCGGCACTGACTATTTGCTAGTGATTTTGATATTTGGATTGCATGATAATTCTTGTAACGTGACATTGGCGATAATTTGATAGATTGATTTGATCACACATAGGAGTTAAAACAGTTTTACATATCCATCTTCAAAGTGGTTGCATGAGACAGCATAGGAGAAATAGTTTCTCGAAAGGGACACATTTTATTTACTCTACTCAATATAGCTTTTGCACTCAAAGATTAGTTTTTAACATACAATAAATTGTAGGCTGCTAAAACCAAATGAAACTCAACACAACATACTCTAGTGGTTAGAAGACATGAGACACATTTTTTTTTTGAAAATGGAGATTTATATTTAAAGGACAAAAGTCAATTATTATCCTTACATGAAAGATTGGCGAAATTTAACCATAATAATCATTCGTAGTAGCACTTAATGCACCTCGAAACGCGATTTAACAATGTTATGCTTCATCTTAAAACATATTTGCCAAGTAGTGTTCCTGACAGACAACCAAATGCAATCTCGAAAAATCTTTCGACGCTCGAAATGTGACGCCACGCTGATTCGCTGAACCCGAAGAGAATCTTTTAGCGTTGGATTTTTTAATTGAATTGGAAGGATTTGGTTTGAAACTTAATGTGATTGTCTTAGTGATTTTAGCTGATAAAGTCACATCTAAGAAAAATCAGCTTTATCTGCAAAACATTGATTTATCTTTGAGTTGATCTGTAGGATAAACTATTGCCAAAGAAACCTGTTAACAGTATTTACCAATATCAAATCATTATTTACCAATAGCAACATATTTGCCACTTTATTATAGCATTGTTCTGCGAGGGGTTCAAACCTCTAATCAATTTCTAATACTTCGCGAACGCATCGTTTGGTACTTCTAACATATCGCAATGTTTGATGATCCCTTGATGAATCAATAGAATGCATTTATTTAATTGTATCAATGCAGCGTCTGTAGATTTATGTACAGTCCCTGTAAAATATTCAATCGATATCAATCGAAACAAAAATTCAATCGATATTCCAATCAATATTTACTATTAATAAAGACACTCAGTTTCAGACAAAAACTTTGTCATTTTTGCTCAAAATGGCTCATTGTTGCTGCTTCGGGAAAAAAAGGCAAATCCATCTCATCGCAATGATCCTAAAAATCCTAAAGCTGTGCATAGGATGGTTGAAATGTCAAAATCATTTCTAACTTAACATTCAGTATTGACTTCTTTCAACATACCGTCCTAGTAGTTGCATTCTTCCTGTACCTTATTCTGCAAATCAATTTGAACCTTTCTCACCAAAATCTGCCTCCAAGCTACGGTCGGCATTTCACTCGATATGTTGCCCACAAAAATTAACAGCGTGTTTAGTGGACAGCCTGTGGCGAGCCGGCAAGCCTCACCCAAGAAGGAACCCACTTTCACTCTCACGTGCACTACGCCACACGAAACGTTCGCTTCGTTTGAAGATGCTCGCATATAACCATAACCATCATCCTTATCGACCGGAGGTTGCGAAGGTCATTATCATCGTCCTTGTCATCGTCATCGTTGTCGTCGTCGTCGAGCCCATTATAATAGTTATTATCGTTAGGCTGCCGGACCTAAGACCCCGGATTGTCCCCATCTTTGCGTGTGTGTGGGATGCCGACGCAACAACAACAACAAAAAATGGCAGAAAAGGAAGCGAGAAAAAAAATGCTGCGAGAAGAAATGCCCCAAAGGCGAGCGCCTGAAATGAGCTCATAAGTGACGGTCACTTAATATTATTTACACAGTTGGTGTGCGTGTGTGTGTTTTCGGCACCGATTGGACGCACTGTAGCGCGCAACGGGAAGATCTTCGAAGCCATCGCCATCGAACTGTCCCGGGGCACCATTTATCTTTTACGGTTCAGCAACTGCACGCCACTTGTCTCCATAGCGACCAACACGATGTCCGATTGACCCCGGCATGGAGCGGCACCTCCGATTGTTTATGTTTCTCGACGCGTTCCAAGAGAACCGTGCCAGGTGTCCGAATCGATCCGCACCAACCAGCCAGTCGAAGTCTCGGGCCATCGGGAGTAAACTTGAAGCTGGACAAAAGATGAGACACACACACACACACATGGTCACTTTGCCTTTGTTCTACTTCGTGAAGAAAAGGAGGCCTGGAGATGGGGGGACGGGAGCTCAAGTCTGTCTACAGCTTTAAGCCGCTATTTACGGTTATTGCGAAGGACCTCTCTCACTCCTGAACTCCGACCGGGAGCCATTTACGCCCGGCTTCAATCCAAGTGCCTCTTCGCCGGTCATCAGCGCCCTGCCTGTCGGTCTTACGCCCTTGTCTGCGGCTGCTGGTATGGGTTTGGTGTGTCACAAAAGCGTCAAGCGTCTCTTTGGGGCCGTTGTCTAACGCAATGCGTAGCGCCCGGTAGCTACCGCTCGAGAAGCTATCGAGAGTCAGTACCAAGGTAGTATAGTGTCCCTGTGATGTCGACTTCAACGACTTCTCCGTCGCGCACTCATTCCGAGAGCTTCATGCTTCGTGAATATAAACAACCTTCTCTTGGTCCACGACGACGACGACGACGCTGCGTGCGGTAGTGCCCTTGTTTCCTTTTAAGGAATCCACCGACAACCCTATTTGGTGTCTCATTTTGCGCTACGGTCGCGGTCGCGGTGGTCGCGGGCTCGTTCTTTTTCGGCAATTGGTTCGTCGCCGGTGATCAATTTTCGGTTGCACGGCTCTCATCATCGTTCGGCTCTAGTTTCGGGGCGCGCGCATAGGGTAATAAGGTCAATCATTAGGTATGGTGGTTGCCTCTTTTGGCAAAAGGCGCGAGCGCGAGCTTATGGACACGGCGGCGACCCACTCCACGCTGAGGCCGCGATGAGATCACTGGACTGCCATCTTTTGTCATCCTTCTTTGTGTCGAAATCAGAGCATTTTGTATGTTTCGGTGTCGAATCGACGGTTTTCATTCGTGGTTTTCATTGTTGTTGTGGCCATTCACTAAATGTCAGAACTGGATTCCATTCCACAATCCTTTATCCTTTATAACAACATCTCATCGTAGTGATGTAGAGTGAGTTTATGATATGGGTTCTATGGAAATGGACGAGGAGCCTCATAGGCCACTTAGATATGAGAGCCTCAGGAATGCTTTTCAGGCGAAGACTGATTGGTAATTGAAATAGCAAATATGCAAACAATCAGATGACCTATTCCCTAGACTCTTGCAGAAGATTAAATTCCAATGCAGATGGTCTCATTTCAGAAGAACATAATCAAGTAAATGATATACGGAATTGAAATGAATATCTGCATCTGTTCGTGTGCCTTGGATATGTAAGGATTAAAAGGTAGAAATAAAAGCAGGATTATTGGCCACATGTTAATATGCGTTTGGTGTAGTCTAGAACGGCTATTTTATGAAATCTAGTTCTTTTCTCAAACGATTAACATGGTGTTTAGCTTATTGTTTTTAAAATTAAATCAGTCTTAATATGACGGTATGTTTTTGCGGTCAACATTTCCTGGAAATTTACTATACTACTATAGCTATGGCTCTTGTATCTATATCCAATGTGATAAGAAATGTTGATCCCTATCACAGGTAATCTCGTGTAATAAATTCACCATCTTTAGCTGATGATGAACCATCACCATCAATAGGAAATACACCGCTCTGTGCAGAGTCCTCTCACTGGACAGATTATTCAACGACATGCGACACAATCCGGATCCGGATGACAAATCTGGTTAAATATGCATTGCATTCTACCTCTCCAATCCAACATACCCAAGGGACCATACCGTTCCATGCTTTGAATTGCATTCAGTGCCGTATTGAATTGAATTCATAAACTGTTTCCAACTTGTCGACAGTTTCCCAGGGGGAGGGGGAGGCTTATCTCTCTGGCATCTTGCTTTCGAAAGAACACCAGCCACTAGTTCGGAGGACAAAGTTTCCAAGATGATCTACATTTGCACCGTTTCCGGAATATTAAAATCAATTGCAAACCCCCGACGAATCCACCGAAAGCCCGGCCTCCCGTGCGTATAAACGTCGTGCTAGCCCCAGGGGAAAACTATTCAAAACACACACACATAATGCACATGCATCCCTTTTGCAGAAAGTTTGCAGAAAATCATTTCAATCTCTCGCATTTCGGAGGCCCAGGTTTTATCGTCGACGGAATTGGCCACTGTTCTCGCGTATCGACATCGACATCTACCAACGCATCGGTAACATCCCCCCTTGCAGGCCTTGCCAGGTGAGGCCTTGTTCGCATCGTTCGCTGGCCATCACACCATCCGGCGGTCCGTATGACACAGTTTTCGGTTGCCAAAAGCCACCTTTCACCGGTTTGTCAGATCACCAGCACCACCATCATCATCACCGTTGTGTCTGGCATGGAAAAACATCCCGAGGAACCTCGGGTGATGGAGTACACTAGGTACTGATGCCCAGTCCCAGAAAAGGAATATGAAAATGGACCGAACCCGAACGTTGAGCTGAGGGCATTGAATGTACTTCAAAAAAAAAAAAAACAGCACCATACACCATAGCTTCTCATATGCATATATACCGGCACAACAACGGGGCTTAACATGCTCTCCTCTCTCTCTGCGCTAATGGAACTGATAGTCCCTTTTGCACTTCGTTCCCTATTATAGGTGCCATCGCTGTGTGATGTGACAGAAAGAGAATCGAAATCATTGTTCTACCGAACACCGAATCCAGGCAGCCAGAAGTGCCTTCTTCCGGACTCCGGATTCCAGCCATCGAGACAGCCAGCCAGAGAAATCAGCAATATACAGAGCCCAGGAGCTCCAGCTCCAGGTTTGACACTATTTCTGGAAGCTCCAGCACAGTTTTTGCTCCTCTCTGGTCCGTTTTGGTCTCCAACAGCCACTGGCTGTTATTGTACTCCTCGAGAGCAGCGTCTGGATGAAGCGGAGAAGCGACCGGTTGTGACCCGGTTCCCGGTCACCGATGCCGAGGCGAGGGCTTGTGGAAAACTTTCAACCACATTCTGCGGAGGAAAAGTTCGGTTTTTGTGTGTTGCTGTTCGCCTCCGCCCCATAGTGAAGTGGTTCACCGCACACACACACACACACACACACACACACCGAGGGTGCACTTGCCTATCTAGTGGTGAAGATGGTCTTGGTGGTGGCAGCGGTGGTGATGGTGATGTTCTAAATTCAAAAGTCCTTCAAGTCTTCTGGCACCGGAGTCACTTTCCGCCTCAAGTTTCCCTGGGCACGTTTGAGCGCGGGCGTGGGGACGAGATTCTCCACAAAAAGCCCATCCTGACAGTGTGTGTTACTGCCTGCACAGTGGTAGGTCTGGTAGGACTTGGCATCGGCTGGCATCATCGGCCCATGGGAAGGGCAAAAGTGAAACATGAGATTCGAATGCAAATATGTATATTTTATTCGGTAAATATTGTCTCAAAGACAATCGACGAAAGCAACAAGAAACGAGAGGAGGAGTGGGGAGAGGCTCTTATCCTTGTCTCTCTGTCTCTTTCTCTCTTCCTCCTGTCGCGTCAAAGACTAAAAGGTTTCGATTCCAATTGCTAGTGTGTGACTCACATGTGCTCACATGACTGCTGGTGGCTGGTGAAGTCGACTGGAAAGAAACCAAAACCAAAGAGAAAAAAAAAATCAAAAATGCTTTCAACTCACACCTCACCGGCACCGGCCAGAGTGGGAGTAGTTTTGCTTCCCGTTGCTAGTTATGCTAATGCAAGCGATGTATGCTTGATATGTTCGATATGTGTTCTCAAGAAAGGCCTTCCGGGTCTTTTCGGAAACGGCAACCATCCGAACGGCACCGCCTCCTGCGGTTCTGGGGCAAGCATAATTTTCCTAAAAGCTCCGGCATCGTAGGAGGCTGTGGTTCGATCTGCTGCAATGTGCACAATACTGTCGCACCCCGGAAGAGCATCTAAGCTTCCGAGAATGATTGCAGTTCTACATACTGCGGGTGGGTATACTGGTGGCACCGTACCAACTTCGGGGACAAATTTCTTCTATCGAAAGCGATACGATATGATGTACATTTTGTCACCAGGTCCCCCCGGGCGGTGGCGATAAATTGGGAACATTCAAAGTAAGGTACAGGAAAAAGGACACTCCACTGGTCGGGCTTGAGGCGTAATGAGAATGCATTTCGCCCAGCCTTGGAATGGGAGATAATACTTTTAAAAGGAAAATGGCATGAAAGAACAAACGCTTGGAATCGGTGCAGTTTGTATTTCATTTGGTTGCCCTTTGATTAGGAACAATCCTTGGTTGACAAGCGTTAGTTGACGATTGCTGTGCAGCTGCTCTCAGGACAAAGAAATAGCAGACACATCGTTAGGGGCAAGTACCTTGAGGCAAATTTTACGGCTTTGCAATTAAGGCAAAGATAGCTATTTGCAGTAAGAGAGCAATACCTAACTTAACGTCGCTGATAAAATTGTCAAAACTTCGATACTTTGGTGCTACTCGAGAAACCTTATCTATTTTTAGGTTCTATCAGACTAGTTATCTCTTGTACTTACGGGTTATAGATATCGCTGGACTCAGTTTGATATTCTAGTGTGACATCTATAGAGTATGTCATCTTCGCGTTGAGTTACGAGTCTATTTTTCATATTCCTCATTTTTAATGATAGTAGATAATAACACCACCAAGAGGTGATAGTAATTGTTTCGGTTTAATAGGTTCTTCAATTTAATTAGATAAAGAGCCCCTTCTTTATAGTTAATACGGGACTAAAAAGGAACATTTTTGAAGATTTTTTGCGAAGAAACTGTTCCCCTCAAGAAATTTACCAAAATTATATATAAGACTACAGCTGTTCTGGAATAATCGGCTATTTTTTGTGAAAGATTCGTTAAACATTCCGTTCATGATATCCAATCTAGAAAGGTGAGTCAGTGAAAATGTACATTTTTGGTACCCATCATAGCTTTCTTATAAGTTATCAATAAATGTATCCAGGTAGTCCCTTAGAGCTTTTGTGGAACTTTCAATTTTTCGATTTTTGGTAGCTTTCCTTAGATGATAAAGTAATTTTTTTTCGATTTTGCCTCAAAAAATAAGTTCTACATACTTAAAAAAAAGCATCTACAATTTTAATGAAAATTTAACTCTGCTACCTGGCAAATAATGTACCGGGGTGTGTTACAAGTCAATCTCTCGAGTAGCTTTTATGCTACGATATGCATCGTCTAGGAAAGTGTAAGTTTTTGGGGATTGAATGTATCTTTATTTAGCCGATAAGATTCCGCTCTTAGTACTATACTTCTTTTTAGCAACGAAACTTGTGTGCCAATAAGAAAACAAAAGCTGTTACGTTGACTCCCAATAGTGCTTCAGCTCGGTGTTACCCAACACCTGACCACACCTGAAATTCCCCCTCCTCCCCATTCCGTAGGTGATTATCAGCTCTTCACAACAACCGCCTCCGAAAAATCTAGCTTCACGCCTTCAAAAACAAACCATCCATCCATCCATCGCTCCGTGTGCCTTCATTTTGTTGCACACCTCTCGATGACCGATTTCGGCTGTTTTTTTTTTTCGTTTCTTCAGCGCTCCGCTCAATAATCAGTTATTAAGGACAAACAACGCAGCGACGGAACCACGGAACATTGCGGAGCCTTTCAAACGCCTAACGCTGACTGGACATAACTCACCGCCGGTGACGGGGCTTTTCGCGGGAGACCGAGACCGTACCGTATCATTATCAGGTCAGTGTCCAGGTTGGGCACAAGCGTGCCCGTGCTCGCACCCGAACGGCATTTTCAAACTAAACACTGCCGTGCGGTCCTTGGACAAGCCTCGCCAGGAAGGCATTCTTCTCATCATTCGGCGATGGCGGTGTTTACCGTGCGCTATTGTGCTGCGGCAAGACCATGGCAAGCGCCCCTGATGTAAAACCACCGACACCGCCACGAAACGTATCATTTTCGTCGCCCAAAAGTCGTCTCATTTTGATTACGGCAGGTCGAGGTCACCTTGCTTTTTGGTGCGTCTGCCATCGAAACAACACACGTAACACGTTGTGTAGCTTGTGGCCAAGCCACAGCCTCCCCTGATGTTGAACGAAATGGGTGGAATGTCATCACTACCGGCGATGGGCAGTACACGGTACAATGGTTCTGGCAAATGGGCCATAGCCATGGAGCCTTGAACGTAACAGAGGGCCTCGCGAGAAGCGGCTGAATGTGTTGGAGGAGAAGGTTATGGCTTTTCAATAAACCGTTTATTGCTCCTCAAACGGTTTCCAGGCGGGCGAAAGCATGATATGACCCGTGACAGAACACCCCTTTAACGGGTGTCCCCGCCCCAAAACACACACAGACACATACACTATACACCTTTCTTTGTGAGACCGCCTTCCAATTTGCTCCACAGACACTTCCGCTAAGATCGCTAGGCGCTAGGGCTATCCATCTATCCATCCATCCGGTCCGATGTGATGGCTCTTCCGCGTACACTATTTGATAATTGCTAGGTTTGGTGATTTATAGATGCCACACGTCGCCCGTCCGATGTGCCTTCAAATGGCCCTCTAACCTTCGACTTCGGTACGCGGTTTAAACTCCGATCAGAGAGGTACGTACCTGGCGTATGTGGCGTCTTCGGTCAGAGAACTGCATTTCTCTCTGACGTACCAGGGGCGCCTACCCTAAATTGGCAAACGAATGGAGTCATATACCTGGTCGTGTGGCGCTTCTAGCTGACAAGTAGAAAGGAGGCCGCTTGGCGCCTGATGCTATTCGGCGGAGAGGAACGTCTGGTAGGTCTGGTAGGTAGGGCCCATTTTCTGGTCGGTAATTAAAATATCTACATGAAAGTTGGAGGCTGGAACCATGATGTGGTCTCACGGATAGTGCTCACGTGCCCGGTACGCAAATACCTGTTTTATCTGGCTGGCTGGCTGGCTGGCTGACGGACCGTCATGGCGGAAGACTTATACGCTTTCCCCAAAAGCGCATACCAGACGTACTTGCCTTTCACGTGCCATTTGATTTGTAGGCTCACGCGCTGTCATGCTTTGGTGAGTGATTCATGTTACCAGTTCTTTTAATTAGAAAAAAAGGTCCCCAAGAAGTGCATCAATCGTTGTTTAAAAGTCATTTAAAGCCGTTCAGTTAGAACGTTGGACACACGTTTTTCATCACTGCAGGGCTGCATCTAATGTTCATATTGCAATTCTGTTTGTAGCGTTATAATCGAAGTTGTCTATTTGTTTAGTGATGAAATTGTTGTCATAATTGATCCACGCTTGCAAAAGTTGTTGCCGAAAAACCTGCACTCGCACTATGAAAGCTCGATGTCATGATGTGTCGATGTCGGGGAAAAATCGCGAGATTTTAAAAATTTCTAAACTCCATCCAAAAAACCATTTTCTACCGTTACTGGAGGACGCTTTCTGGCAAAATGAAACAACCGAATAAGTGTAACAAATGTTCGATTTTACAGATAAAAGTCGACCCGTTCTCAACAATCCAGGGAATTGTGAGAAGGTTTAAAGTAATATCATGCCAGAAAATGGCCAAATAGAACCCTAGAGTTAAGCTTGATTGTCTGAAAATCCGTTCAACGATGTTGTACCACCAAGTATTGACCGATTTTAAACCATGGATTTTTATGGACGATGGAACACGCGATGGACATTGCATTTCGCTACATATCAGGAAACTGATATGACGTTGCCGATCGTAGATGCAATACCATAGGAATGTTTTAGTTTATTTATGCTAATAATTGCCGGTAAGATTTATCTGTCTATTGGTCCACCAAATTATCGGGTTTTGAGTCTCATCGATTTCTGTTGGACAACTATCAAAGGGAAAGTTAGGAAATCAGAATTTTTAGGAAGTTAGGAAATCAGAATTAGGTGTCAGAAATCTATCAGAAAATCTAGTTGAAATGTAAGTAATGTGTAACAAGAAGGCAAAAGAGGTAACCTGCAATACTGTACCAAGAAATGTGCTGATGTCAAAGAAAAAGTTTAAAAACTTATATGACTTCTTATGTTTTTTTGCGTCATTTCTTGGCTGAGATATGACCAATTTCGTGTGTCTAGATTTTAACTGGTACTATGTCTAGGCTTAACTTGTACAGGATGAGCTACATCTGATCGTCGACTTTCCCAACCATAAAACAACATCTGTCAACAGAGGTGCTTTAGATCCTTTAATTCCATCTCCAACACTTCTCGATATTCTACAAAACCTTCTCTAAACTCCACTACGGTATTCAGAAGTTCATTCCAAAACCGTTTCGTCCTTCGCAGGGGATGCTAATTGTTTACTGTTCGAGCTTTATGATCGATCGTTTCGTTGCGTGTGCATCCATATTGTACAATCGCTATCCCAACACTGTATTGGCCGTGTTTCAAGTTCCGATTCCCACGGTCATCCCTACGCCCGGGTATCCAAACCATCCTTTCCACCGTTCCTGGTCTCATTATGGTGCGCGGGTCCATCGGCAGCGAAGCATTAAATTGCTTAGCGTAGAGGTGGTGTGGTGGGCAAAGCACAATCATCGGTTAACCGCCAATCCCAAAATGACCGCAAAACTTGCATCAGCTGTCCATCTGTCCGTCGTCTGTGTCATCTCGTCGCTCGTCGCCTCCCGTTGTCCCTCGTGCATATAGACGCAGCCTCAAAATGGGCTTCCAAAGCTGCGAGAACATAACATATGTGCGGTTGTGTCCGGTGTGTGTGTGTGTCTACCTTTTTACGATTCACGCGGATTGCCCTGCATGCTAGCGAGCATAACGCGGGCGGCACCCCGGTTTTTGTTATCATTAATTTCTTCTTCGTTTTATTTTTCCACAGACTCTCGCTGGTCATCGAGCGGTGTTAACGCGCTTTTCGGTCATATTTATGCGTTTGATCTGCAGCCGTGTCCGCGATCCATCCTGGTGTGCAATTATGCTGAAATGTAATTATTTATTTAATTTGTTTTGTTGCGGAATTAGGCGGATGCACCGCAGTGGCGCAGATCTAGTCGTGGTTGCAGCAATTGGTGTGTGAAATTAGCCTTTGTTGTGTGAGGATATTTGTGGCGAGGACGATCTCATACCCCGGAACAGACAAGCTTTTAATGGATTAAATTCTATTCCCATTCTCGATAACACTTGCATTATGCCTCGAATTATTTGTTAATGTTTAATGCTACAGAAACCCACGACTCTCACTTTAACGCTAGCTCCGCAGAAATCTGTTTAAGCGCTTTTTGTCTTGTAAATAAAAAAATACGATCTGGATCGTGGCATCGCGCGCCCACAGATTACTCGTCCCCGATCGGAGGCTGCCCTCTAGGGTTACGGGTATAAGACGCCGCCCTGAATTTGACCATTTTTGGGTCCGCTCAATGACGCCAGACACGCGCTCGCTCGCGCTCGCGAATGCAATTCATTCCCAGACGTCGATACGCCGTTTGCCCGCCTTTGCATCACTTTCGTGGTGGAAAGGCGCCTTCGAACCCGTAGGAGTTTAGGAAGCGCGGCTCGTTATCCCACGTGTTTGCCAGGGGTTGTCCCGTTGATAAAGTCTGGAGGTCGCACTGGAGTACTTCAGACCAAGGAGCAAAATAGTGAGGCGTTGCGAGAAATTAATTGTCCACAGGATTGTTCTTCAGCTGGGCGAGCCCTGAAGGGTCGCCAGTCCTTACCGCGACAGCAACGAGGCCACATAGCCGTGGGTAGCATTAGCAGACAGCCTCCATCGCTCGAACGGCTTGCGCGATCTGGAAGTGATCAGGAAAAATGGTGCAAAAAAATGCAATGTTCCCTAGTGAGTGGCGTAACATGGCTACAATGTTGCGTTTATTGCCAACAAATTAGCATCTAATCGGATCGGCGTCCCTGTTTTGTCCTGCTGCACTTGTCGCATAACGTCGGTGCCCTCGACACGCCATGCGCTCGATGCCATTAGGATCGCATTTAATATTGCATTAAAATAAATCGTCTCGCGCCATCACCATCACGACAAAACCGACCTTACTAGACAATAGATAGACGGATTGATATAAAGTTTAATAACCATCAAGCTTCGATTGTGAACATGGCACGAAAGCGGGGAACGTGGAGCTTTGTTATGGATTAGGCTCATAAAATTCCATTTCTGCTCGTTTCGTCCACTCGTGGAGGAGAAGGAGTACTGCAAGGGCCGTCGGGACCTGTCGAAACATGAAAACCGATTTTGCGCGTGGTCTGGACGTAGCGTCTAGAGGGGACAGCGAGCGGAGGGAGGTAATCAGCTGCTGAAGTCAGTTCTGCCAGCCTTTAGCCATAAATTTTAAATGATTGGAACGCTGGTGTGGCTCTTGGCCACCATGTCTGAGACCAGTGCAGAGGGTGCAAAGTGCAGTGCTGTGGAGAGAAAAGCGAATGCAGAGTGCAATAAGACAATCTTTATGTTTATCGTGACACAAGCACACACACAGAGTCCTACACGGACTCTCGAAAGGCGTGGGATATCCTGAATATCTGTTCGAGGAGTTCGACGTATTCCCTCCCCAAAAATTGAGGTGCCTACTTGGATTCGTGTTGAAAGTCTCGAATTTGCAATTGTTTTCAGCGACAAACAATAAGAACCTCATGAAGATAACGTTTGGCGAAGGTGCGAAATTCCGCGTCCGCGATATCTGATGCCGCCTCCTCCTAACACACACACGGGACGGCGAGGTACATACCTGTTTCAAGCCGCTGTCCACTGGGTTGTAGTCCAATCTGTCCAATGGCAACTAATTAGTTTTCTCCAACCCATCGTCCAGCAGGCCTGACGACAACCTGTCGTCGTCGTCGTCGTCGTCGCGGTCCACGGACCGGAATCCGGAAGAATGTCTACGGCAACTGCGGGGTCTGGTCGTCGCGGATCGCGGGACCCACATACCGCAGTCCACGGGAGTGTCTGGATATGGGAGAAAGTTGAATGATCTTTGATCGAAGAGCACCTAGCACCAGCAGCGAGCGATCGTCGGATGGCGCCGCGGCACCTCCGCGTACGGGAAAAAGGGGTGCAAATCCCACGCGTGTCTGCGTTTGAATGTCCGACTGGTCCGGCCAGGTCCGGGGGAGGGTGGTGAGGTGGAGGAATGTGTGTTCGTTGAAATGCTTGCTTTTAAAATTGGCACTTGGCACACACACGCACACCGATCACCGAGGTGCGAATGCTGCGCGAATTCTTGAGCTGAATTCATAAAGTTGTTACGATCTTAGCGATTTATTTACATAAGATACGAGATGACTGTCGGCGGAACGGTAGTTTCTTCGTTCCAGTTATTGTGCGATAAACATATGGATAGCAATTGGCATGGAATGTTCGGTAAACGCGATGTAATTAATCTAATAACAAATGCTTTTCTGTGAGAATGTGTTGTAATCAATAGAATCTCTATAGATGCATCATAAATACTTTTCTGAGGGAGCTAATTTGTTTGACTAACGACGCGTGAAGAAGCAATGTTCTTTACTTGATTGGAGTAGGAAGGTTTTTTTGTTCGTTTATAGTGTAGGTAGCATTCTAAAACCATTTTGATCATTTGTGAACATGTGTTTTTTAGTTTTTTTCTTGTGCCCTTACGTTATAAATAAACCCAAATGTTTACTTTTACAATTTACAATTACATTATAATTTTGTATATCCATATTCTTTTAATTTGCGATATGTTGAATCAAAACATTTGAAGAATTAACGCATTTGTGATGAAATATAAGATAATCTTTAGCAGTAATTACGCGATCAATGGTTTGTTGTTAAATAACGAGTTGCTTCAATGTAACAATTTTCAATATTTCAATTTTTGAAACAATAATTTTGAAGCAGAAAAAAAGGGTGTTAGCAATAATTTTGCTTTATGAAGTGTTACGCTGAACACTACTACTATAAGAGAACATTAACAAATTTAATAAAACCTCAGAATTAGTAAAAGAAAGTATCAAATATTTCAAAAGCATTGGGGCTGTTATTGCGCTGATTATAACAATCTTGATTAGTTTTGTCCTCCCATTTGTTTTATTGGGTGGTCGATGAAATCTTTTCGTATTTCTGATCAAACTTTAAATGGTTTTTTACCTTGTTTCTTCAACACCTTAATTTAACCAAATATTTTCCATTTTAATTAACCATCTTTTGCCATTTTTCGACTACATTTTATTATTATCATACACTTGTTTTATTATAAAAAAAAATCTACAAAATTCTATAAATTCTGTAGAGCGATTATCATAGAAAGAGAGATAGATTTCCGGAAAAATATTCCAAAAATGCCACAGAATAGCAAAATCCGTTTTCTCCGGTCCGATACAGTCGCAACGATTGTCTTCCCCTCCTTCGGTGTCACGCAACAATCCCGTCCCGTCACGCAACACCTTCCATGTCACGCCGGTACAAAACCGAAAAACGCTTCGATTCTCTCTCGGGCCGAGCACGTGTTTTTTTTGTTGAATTTCAATTCAAACGCGGAACGCGGAGGGTTTTTGCTTTTCGTACGGGCCGCGCCGCGTATTCCCGTGTGCGCACATGGCGGCGATATTTTCGGGCAGTGAAATCGAACAAGTTTGCGTCGTCGGAGCATTAACCATACGGTAGCTGTTCTGCTCGTGCAGGTGTTTTTAGTGTTTCGTTTTTTCGGTTACAAAATTTGTCACTTCTTGAAACCAAAGTGCATGTTGGTTATCAGTGCAGTGCTGAGAACGGTGTTGTCAATCGTGTCTTCATGAATGAAACAAAGTTAGTGACATACGACGTAGTCTGCAGGCAGCCGGTCCGTGTTTCCTTCCTGTGCGTTTGCCTCGGAAGAACGGATCTACCTCACGCAAATCGAAGCCGGTTGCATGCGGAGTGGTGATGCAGTTGAGGCGTGCTGTCATCAGACCCCCAGACCCCGAGTGAATGCCGGGTTTATTAATAGCAGCAGCATCTCTTAGTGCGTGCCCTGACGACGCATCTTTTAACGAATCTCTCTGTGCATCCTCGTGCTGCTGGTCACCACTCAGCAGGCAGATGGCTTTTATTAGTGTCAGCATCAGTGCCTGTGTGTTTCACCGCGTTCGTGTGTGTGTGCTAATGATTTAATTGCTGCGGAAGATTAGTGCAATCCCGGGGCCCGGTCTGTCTGCCTTCCTACCTTCTGCTCCCGTCATAAAGTGCAACTGCAACTGCCGGCGTGCAATCGGTGCGTTCTTTACATCGAGGATCGTCGTTTCCTGTCGCGCGTGCAGAGAGGTTGCTTCTCTCGTCGTAGTTTTCATCTTTCCAAAGCCTTGTGAACACCGGATGAGCGCAGTGCGCAGCACAGTTAGAAGTAGTAGCCGTTGATCGAATTCAAATTGCGGGATTTTCTTCAATTCATTGCAATGAAACGAATTTCCGGTTAATTAGTTAGTGCCATGACCATATGTCAAGCAGTGCGCCAGGTAGTGAACCAGCAAAGTGTAATTGGAATTTGAAGAAGCAACAATCTTATTACTTAAACCAACACCCAAACGATTAGCTGAGTAAACAAACTTTCTGTCTCTCTCTCTCTTTCGTTCTCGATCAAAGTATGGTGCTGGATTATAGTTGCTCCATCAGCTCGATCGCAAGGCAAGAAGGAAGCAAAAGTGGAAAATAACGGGAGGAAAATCGATGTCGATTTGCACGAAAAGCAGGAAAAAAAAAAGAAACAGCCAAACAGCGGCCCAAAAAGCACTTTATTACCATTTATTATCATGAGCACGAAAGGGCGCGATTTATGGTCGGTGTGTTTTGGGGGGTGTAAAACGATTCGCCGTCCATTCCTTGCTGCCCCTTTGCTGGTCTGCCGGGCATCGAAAATTGATGATGTATTGGGCAACGACAGCAGCAGCAGCAGCAGCAGCAGCAGCAGCAGCAGCACCTACACTCTTGCTGCTCGAACAGACTGCATTCTATGTTGTGTGGCGAACATAAGGACGAACCTCGGAGACCAGTATGTCGGAATCGGAGTGTCCTCCTTGTGGCGATCGGTGCATATCGATAGTGTACCCGCCTGTGTACCCGGGAAGGGGATTTATTATTTTTATTTGAATGGTCTCTCTCTCTTTATGTTAAAAGGCAATTCCCGCCAGCACAAGATCACGGGAATCATAAATCTAGGTTAGAAGCTGGGGTGTGCCAATAGTGTTTGTTGAAAAAATGTTTGAAACGCCGGCCAGCCAGCCGTGGTGGTGTTCAACATTGGCAATCTCACGCCACGGCGATCGGCGCGACCTGTGGGAGTGTGCAGTGTTGATGGAAAAACCGAAAACCTATAAATCCCGCTCCCAATCCGGCGCCTCATCGGCGTTTCATTCGTTTTCATCGGTGGATCAGCGGATGCACCCCGGACACACTGTGGCGGTGGTGGTGATGATGTTGATCCATAAAAGCGAAACTAAAATCCGATCGCTGGCTTGTGAATGAGCGTCGAGTGATGCTTAAAACAAAAATTCCGACCCCGCGAGAGGTGAAAACGGAAAGTGAGACACCGTGCGTGCGTGTGTGTGAATGTGTGAATTTATGTTACGCGTATGATTTTATGATGCCGCCGACGTGCCTCCACGGTAGTGCATGATATGTGTGTTAAATGATGCTGATGATGAAATGCATGCGTGGTGACGATGTGTAACTATATCATTCTTGATTCCCGTTTTTTGCAGGATTTATGAGCAGTGCTGTTGAGTGATTAACCGTGTGTGTGTGTGTATTGTTGCTTCGTGTGCTTTGTGTGTTGAAAGAAGATTTCAAAATAGTTGTGCTAAAATGTAATGCGCGAGCTTCGAATGAAAAGAAAATTCATGAAAATTCGTTCTCACATATCGCGAGTGTTTAGTGAAACCGCGAAAGGGAAAAGCAAATAGCAAACGCTGTTAGTGTTAGTGTCCGTCACTCCGGTAACACAACGCAGCAACCCTCGTCATCGTCATCAATCGAGTTTGGAGGGTTTGGCGTTTGATTTATGCTCCAGAGCGACCAGAGCACCAACGGATTCCCGGTGGAAGAAGGTAAGAGAGATGCGCACCCTTTACCTCGAGCACAACACTAATGACTCGCACATTCCGCTGATCATGGGCCGTGGTTGGTTTGTTCCGCGCAAATTACAAAACTGTAACAAAACTCGCCTTTGCTGTCAATCAGACGGAAATGTCTGTCTGTAACTCAATTTCTGGGGTTTTCTGCGGCCGAAAGTGAATGGCCCTTGTAGGGATACGTGGCTTCGAAGTTGCCTCTTGTGTAGCTATTTATTTTGGCAAAAGTTTCTCCACAAAGTGTTCGCGTTGGATGCGAAGCGCTGTTGATGTTTTCTACTCACGTTTACTCCTCTGTGCCGGTCCGTAAACGTATAATTTCTGCTAAGCGTTATCGACAAGCTATAGCATTGATGGTTGGTGAGTGGGCAAGAGGGAGGGGTCGCCACCGATTTTGTATGATTTATGGAGAGGAATAGTTTTGATGAATTCATTTCTAGAGTCGGTCGGAGGGCGCGCTGCTCAACTTTGAAGATCAATTTGCCAATGAGTTTATGTTGATCGACGCGGCGTCTAGTGGCAGTTCCGTTACGATGGAGCGATTTTTCCGCGTCGTTGATGGCCTCTGAATGCTAGCAGACGGGAGGGAGAGAAGGCATTTGTTGTGATTGTTATAATTTACAGACATTCGCGGCCCCCCGTTCCCGCAAAATAAACTACTGTCCAAGAGGTTATGCTGATGATGAAAGATTTCGAAATGTTTTCGGTACCCGCTGAGGTCCGTATAAAATATGCTCCTCGCGAATTGACGCTTTTTAATGAAAAGAAATCGTGAAATAATGAAGAAGCGAAGAAGGACGAGGACGCATATTCCGCAAAAAGATAATGAATGGAAATAATGATCCTTCCGTCCGTTGGCCATGCTGGGCGTGTGCTTTCTTGCCGCCGAAAACCAAAACCGAAAAGACTGACGTAATTATGTTTTCATGGATGTTTAACGAAGCGATGTTAATGTAAAAATCATAAACATATTCCTACACACAGTCTTATAAAGATCATTAAGAGATTATACATTTTCGCGCGGTGCGGTTGCCGAGTGGCTAGTGTCCGAGTAAGATGAAAATCGTATTATTCGGAGCTTCGAAACCGCAAGCTTCTTTCTTCGGGTTTTTGGGTATTCTGCTGTTTTTTTCTGCACTCCAGCAGCACCACCTCGAAACATAGCCGAGAACGAATCGCTCGCTTGCATACTTCTGGGGATGGTCTGCTGCAGCTCGTACCAAATAATTGCAAAACATCAAATGGACAAAATAAGGCAAAACCCTCGTTACGCAGACACACAGACACGGGCAGAGAACGGACAGCGGAAAGATAAGAGGGGGATCTGGTGCAGAAAGGATCATAAAAGTGTTTTTATGTACTCCCGTGGACTTCGCCATCAGTCTGTTGGAAGCTGCTGCTGTTGCAGACACACAATGTACAGAAGTTGCACGGAACAGTTTCAGTTTCTCGTCCGACACTGCGTTTCGCCTCTAAAGCGAGGAAGCGAGGAAGGAAAAGTATCAAAATTTGGTAGCGGTCCATTTGGACTGCAATTCGCGCGGCCTGCAGACGCGGTCCCGATAGAAAGACACAGACACACGCAGAGGGGGAGACCGAGAAGAGGGTATTATGTTGCAAGCGGAGCGGAGTAGAAGACAGTCATTTCGCTCGTGAGTCCTGCTGTGCGAACCCCAAGTTCCAGCCGCTGGAAGACATTCTCAACCACCAACCGACGATTAGATTCTGTTTTGCCCAAAAACCGTTTTTATTACTTCTTCTTTTGCTTGTGGCGCAAGGAGCTACTGGCCTGGAAGTTGTGCTACTGCTGCAAACGCAGCGGGAAGTGCTCATAAGATGGCCATTAAATTTTTAGATTGCAACTGAAGGTGCCACCGAGAAGAGCAGAGAGAGCGTAGTCCAGGGAATATCGAGTTGTATTGGTGCATGCCGTAGTCTGTAGAGTATATTCCTCAGGAGCAGTCTCGATGGAATTGAGACACAATTTCGACTGCTTCGACATGGTTTCTCGAGTGCCTTCGAGAGTACAGCAATCAATAGGAACATCTCGAACAGGAAAAAAAAAAACATTTGTAAGACCTAAGGTACACGCGCGCCAGGATGTGGTGCTAGGGTTCGATGCCCTTAAATATCCTCCCTTTAAGATGTGACTAACGTTGCTGGTGCCCGTGGTACACCTTGCCCGGAAGGTGATGCCTTCAAGTAACGATATCAATCGTCCCCTCCATTTTAAGTGCAACTCTGCGTCGACGCCTCCGGCGACCACCACACCACATTAAATGCGTTTGGTTTACCAAACAACCAAAATACACGAAACCACCAGAACCTTCCCTTCTCCTTATCCTCTTGAGGTAGAATTTGCTGCAGGAAGGCGCAAAACAGTGAAATCCTGCGGGAATAGTATGCGGTATCCGAGCTCAACGGTCTCGACACCATCCAACCACCTTGTGTGTTTGGGGTGTAGCCACCCCCGAAGGGCACAGTAAACCGAAAGGTGGTGGTGCCGGAGGAGGGGAGAGAAGAAAACTTTTCTGTATCGACCGTAGGCCAGCTCTATAGCCTCGAACCGGGGAAACTCTCCTCTTCCTTGTTCCAAATAAATATATTAGGCCCCGGCCCCCAGGCCTTGGTTTGGGGGATTAACCGCCAAGTCTAACGCGCGCGCCTCATCAGGATATGCTACTCACAGACTAGGTTTATAGGAGGAGGGGTATTTGTGTATGTGTGTGTGTTTGCGGCAGCACAACACCGGGCAGCTTTTAAATTGTTCTTTCTGGTTCCGGTATTTTCTTTGGCGAGTAGTTTTCTCCCGGAACGGAACACGGAAACGGCATAAAAGTGTACGATGTACGTAGCAGTAGCAGTAGCAGCAAAAACAGAACAGTACAACACGAACTTTAGGTCTCTTTACTGCATAAGGATACTCATCGCTTCCTGGTGCCTGGTGCCTCAAGTGAGGGTGCTGTTGTTCGCCTAAGGGGAAACACGGTCGGTCGGTAACACACAGCTCCTCGTCCCGATCCCGAGGGCTAGGGCTGGCTAGGTTTTGAAGTATTTATCCTGCAGACGCAGCTAAGCTATGAGCCGCCGCGAGAAGGCGAAGGTGAATAATTTATCGAGAAGTTGAATGTATTTTTAATGATCCTGGTCTGGAAGTCTGTCGTGTTCCATCTTTTTTGTGTTACCCGGGGTTGGCCACACTATGATGAAGCATTTGTTGACCTCCACCGTGTGGTGGGTACAGTTTGTGGAAAACCACATTCGGGTATTACTAGATTAGTACCTTTTTTTGATATGGAAAACCCCTCGTGGAATTCAATTTTCATGGCCCTCTTTTTCTTTTTTTGGTTTTCTGCTCGCGCAACTCGAGCTGTCAACTCGATATCGGTGCCGTGTGCGCGCTGTCATCTGTGAGCAACAACTTTGTTGAACCGACGCGTGAGTTTCGTTTGATTAAATTCAAATTGCTGACATCCATCCGGTCGTCTCACAGCGTGGCGGTGGCGGTGTTTACACACGGGATACGCGGGGCCATGCGCCGCCATCTAAATGTGCTTAGGTCACGTTTTTCACGTCACCGAAAGCCGTGAACCTCGGGATTGAAGAGAGAGGACGTCCTTCTCGTGGAGACAGACGGCAGATGCTTGAGACACAAACACACACAGGCAATACCAGACCAGACCCGGGACAGAGCCCGGGTGTGCTGTCTCTGACAGCCGTAATTGACACATCACCGCGTGTGTGCGTGCGTGTGTCTCTCTGTCTCTAGTGATGATGAGCGTAAATGCAGCGAACCGTTAAATGAGAGGACCGAGATTTTAGTTTCCATCCATCGCGAGCCCATCGCTTTCCGCTGCCAAACGCACGTTCCCCAATGCCTCATCCTCCTCTATACTACCCCCCCCCCCCCCCCGCAGGTCAGGTTGATGGAGTGTCAGTTACGCAGTTGGTTCGCTGAATAATTTCTTTATTTGTTCCGAATTTTCCACTTCAC
Organism: Anopheles darlingi; assembly: GCF_943734745.1. NCBI lineage: Eukaryota > Metazoa > Arthropoda > Insecta > Diptera > Culicidae > Anopheles > Anopheles darlingi. The sequence continues at coordinate 27,502,183 of NC_064875.1, read as the reverse complement.
GCATAATTTCACGTCTTTTTTGTTGGTTGGCAGACGGAAAGTAAAAAACAAAGTCACCAATGAAGTGTGTCACCGGAGACGCCATCTTTTAAAAATAAACCGTATCGACTGGCCGTAGGTGTAGAAGTTGTGTGCAGGAGAGGCCACACACCACCACAACCTGTCTTACGCATTCGTTTGGGTGGTCGGTGCAGTGGCGGCCAGTATCAATTTCTAAAAACCCATTCCGGAGTGAAAAAAGCTTCTTAGCGCGCGCCGTTGGACGGATCGACGAAGCGGATCTTAAATCATTTACCTCCCAAACACGGAGTAGGCCTAGTGAGAGAGAGGGATAGAGAAAAAGGAAGAGAAGGAGTGAGAGGCAGCACAAGAAGGGATTAGGTGGAAGGTGCGCGGCGGCCCCTCGTCATTACGTCGGAATACTGTACGCATTAACACTAATGGACTTCTTCTTCTGAAAGGGAAAATGGTGCCGGTGCGGCGAGGGCGAAGGTTTTGTTGATAAAATTCGGGACAACAACAGAAGAAAAAAAAACCCGAGAGACGACCAACCAACGGTTGTTGATCAATAGCAATGTCTGTCACGTCAATCCGCGTATCGAGGAGTGGAGACAAAACAAATGCCGTTTGCTGGTGCTACTATCGACGTAACACTCGAATGGGACCTGGCAGGGGTGTGGTACCTGGCGAGTAGTTTTGAATAATGCGTGTTTGATGTCTTGAGTACCGTGCGTAGGAGTAGTTCACCAGAAGCAGCGTCCGAGTGGTCACGAGTGTCCGATTTCAGGCGGATTGTACAGGTTTAGAGACAACGGGCAGGGGTCTGTTGATGTTGACTTTTAAACTGTAGATCTCGTTTTACAACGTTGGGCACTGGGGGTCCTTCGACGTTTCGGGGTCAATTCTCGAAGGGTTACAGGTTCCAGGTAGTAGATCAATCGGTCCGTTTGTGGTGTTTGTTCCGCGCAAACACGTTGCTTCATTTTTGAGGGAACAAAAATGGAGGTTAAGGATGTTCCTCCTATGAGCTAATAGCGAGGTGTAGATGCAGTGCACTTCCTGGGAGAAACTCGAAGAAAGGATCGAATAATACTTGAAAAGACAAACTTGGGCCCTTTTGTGGGTTTGAGATAACTGCAAATATTGTCCAGTTTTAGACTTCGTTTTATGCTTCTACAAGCCCTTAGGAGGAATGAGATGTTGGTCAAAAATGGTCCAAGAGACGATATGCCTACTAGATCTTTTGTTGAATTTCGACTTCCGATCCGATCGTTAGTCAAAGATGTCTTCCGTTGACAAATCGAAATGTTTCAAGTTCATTGACACGACACCGTGAACCGTGTGCAAAGGTTCTGCTACCAACAAAACACCTTTCCTCGCCTCGCCACGCTGACGCATGAAACCTCCTCATTGAACCTGACGAAATTTGAGAACTATTTTCGTAAACCTAGACCCCTGTGAGCCCCGCAAACCCTCTACCTTCTCGCTGCTGTCGCTTTGACGGCACGGTCCCAGACACATCGAAACGATCATAAAACATGAAACCGGTCACAGCAGACATTTGAATTGAATGGCAACACACCAGGAAACAGCTTCACCAACCAGCAAACACCACCCCGTGGCCGACCGTTGCTGTTGTTGCTGCTGTTGTTGCTGCTGCTGGGGTTTGCGGTGGGTTTAGGTTTAGCGTTGGAGGTATTATCGCCGTGACGTGGTGCACTAATGAAGGAATTAAAGATTACTGGGGACTGCCTTTTTTAGTGTGTGTGTGTGTGTGTGTGTGTTTGGGCGCGCCCGCGTGCTTGTTTCGGAAATACGAAGCCGGAATCCCAACCGGCCCACGGCACGGTGGCTCCCTGGTGTCTGATGACGATTTGATATCTTAGTCGTCCAACACCGCATCAATCGCTCTCTCTTTATCTCTCTACCTCTCTCTCCCTTCAACCGAAATCATCATGTGTCCCGCTGGGTGCATGCGGACCCGCCGCGGAACCATTGGACGCAAGCATCCAATTTATGCTTTATGTTCCCTAGGTTCATCGTCGATGTGTTATTCATTATTTGGCCCGGTAGAGACGGGGGGTTTCGAGTGGCAAAAAATGATTAGGGAGTGAACACCCCACCCGGTGTTATGGAGATTATCGAGAAACTTATCTCTCTCTCTCTTGCTTCCTCGAGTGTAATGAGTTTTCTTTGAGATGCTGGAGCTGCGATACTGCGAGGGAGAGATGCAGATCGACAGTGATTCGGAGCGATTAATGGGAAGTTAAATTAATTTCGTGACTCGTGCTGCCGTGTTGGGTGCTGCATGATGCACCATTGGGATTACATGACCGACCACTCGCAATTGCTCGTGAGGAACTCTGAAGTGGGTGGTAGATCATTTCTGGATTAGAAATTAATACTCCAGCAAATTAATATCTTGTTTACGGTCGAGATATCGTTTGGGGCGCAGCAGGCTGTGGAAGGAGCAGTTTTGCAGCGCGTTCTTCTTCTGAACTAAATGTTCGTAGTTCAAATCTCAATCAAAACTACTTCATCGCTTGTAAAGTACTATTAATCTCTCATTCCAAAAGTGAGTAAAATGTAAATCAAAACTCACTTAAAATGTCTAGGCTGTCCCCATATTCTTGGGTGTTTTTCCAGCTTGTCTGTATTACATTGTTGTCCCAGGCTGCCCGCCCGTGTGTTAAGATAATGGAAATATTATCCTAATGAACCTTTTCGCCACAAATATTTCTGACGCGTGTCAGGGTGGCCCCGGGTAATTAAATGCCGTTCTTTTAGGTGGGGAGGGTAATGTGTCGATTCCGTCATCTCTCGCCTCTAAGCCCTCTCAAGGGAGCCATTTTCGGGAACCTCTAATTCTCTTCGACATACACACAGACACACAGATCAGTGGCTCGCCCGCTGATCCCCGCGCATTTATGCTGTGTAATTCCTTGCTTTTACGGTCCCCTTGATCTTCAACAGTGCAAGGGCATCGCAGGCGGCGGGCGTAGCGGTATCACAGCAGCCATGTTGTTGCGCTGCGTCGTCGTTGTCGTCGTCGTTCCGTGGCAACAACAGCTGTTGCTACAAGCGTGATTTTTCCAATTCCGGCTGCGTTGTTACCCTCAGCAGCACCGCTTCAACCTTTCCTGCTGTGAAGAGAAGGAGGGTCCCGTCTTTTGGTGGCATTTATGACATGGCACAGAGGGCATAGGACGACCATGGCGGTGGCGGTGGTGGTGGTGGTGGAACCGTCCCGAATGGATGCTGCATGAAATTCGATGCCATTCGGAAATCAAAGGTACAGCAGCTCCGTAGGCGACGACCCTTCTCGGGGATCGCGCGGATATTGCTGTTGGGTGAGGAGGTCCCTGGAGAGTAACGGGGATCGCCCAAGATCGGTCCAAAGCGTCAGGGCGCGCACACGCAGTCGTTGGTGTCCTGGAAATTGACAAAAAAAAAACCTCATCCCGTGTGTGTGTTCTTGTTGGTTCCTTTTCCGGGGTGTTCCCATGTGTGTTCATACAGCATACCGGCTAATCCTGCTCAGAACCAAAACGAAAAGCTCGAAAAGTGTGACCAACTGAGGTAGCCTTCCTGTGCGAAGGGGATTGGTATAGGCAGAGGAAAGGGAGACGTAGAGGAGAGAAGGGTCGTGTAAAGGGACCCCTGGATTGCGGCGGACAAACCATTCTCTTTCGGGGCAATTGTATGTTGCCTGCGACGGACCCTCCTTTCCATTTCCCTTTTATGCTTTTTCCTCGCTATGCACTTTCATCATCGATCCCTTGCTCTCTGCCTCTCTCTCTCTCTGTGCCCTCTGCTTCGTTGTTCTTTCGTCCTCTTGTGTGCAATTTCGGAAATGCATCCCAAGCGAGGCAGCTGCCGGGTGGCGATGCTTGCGTTTTATGATTTCGAAAGGCGTTGCATTGGTTTGGAATGGAGCAAAAGAGACCGACCGAAAATAAAAAAAAAAATACCGACGACAAGCTACATGTTGATTAGCCCACGGTGATCGAACCTCTACGGGGCCCTCTTCGATATCTGTTTCATCGATTGTGCCACATCACTAGACCATCATGCCCTTCCTGGTAGCGCGCGATGCTGCGCCAGGCAGGGATGGATTGCGTGAAATTATTATTATTTCTTCTCCGTATAGCTGCTAATCGGTCACGGTAATCAGGTACGGGGCGCCATAGCTGGCAATATGGCCTGATAACAACGACGTGCCCTTTTGGTGTCTATTCTCGGTGGAGTAATAGCGAGCAGCTGGATGCTGTTTTGTTTTTCGTCGCGAATGATGCAGGGGAATGGACCGAAATGGAAGGTTCTAATGCAATGTGACACAAATACGGCATACATGCAGCTGTATCGTTGAAGGTTTGGTTGTTCGTTGCATTTATTTGAATTATTTGGATGAACATTTACATTTTATTGTAGTTTTTTCATGTTTTAGTAACTGTTTTAATCTACATAGTGACATTTTGTATGCAAAATTGTTCTTGACAACGAATAAGCTATCATTTTGCACTTATCAGGTATTAGGTTCCGTTGTGGCTACTACTAACTAAATGTTTTACATGGAAAACGTGTTCATCTGTTCATATTGTTCACTTCATATTTGTCCTTAGCGCATATTTTAGGCCTTACAGTATTTTAATATTTAAATATATTTTATCGATTCTAACTATTAACTTCTACTAAATTTAATTGTTCTACTCGCCTATGTCTGTAGCAGACATTTTAAAATGTTTTGTTTTTCTGTTCGTTTTACTGTTGCAATCTTCATAATTAGTGTTTGCTTTATTATTTGATTCTTTTTCTTCTTTTTTGGATCGAATTTTAGCTTTTTTTATTACATATTAGACTAACATACGAGGACTATTCCAATATTATTCTTATTTCTAATTTTTAACAAACTTCGATACAGTTCCCATTCTTCCCTCTGCGATTTACTGGTTCAAAAGCATTCAATTGTTACGTCGTAGATGTGTCTTTACTCACCAAATTGCTCTTCCTTACCGAAGTGTCCGCAAATGTTTTGTCACCCTTCGAATTGATGAAAAGCGAACCATTTTTAAAAGCGTGCCGGGACACTGTACGTGTCCTCCCCGTGAGCTACAAAACAAAGATGGGTATCGTTTACATTCGGGCAAGATGTTGCACCGTTCCACGAGGGTGCCGGTCGTCCGCTCCAGGCGAGGACGTACCACCACGCGTTGGTCGGCAATTTATTTGCCGTAGCACACGCTCCAAAACTAAGTCGAGCATAGCTAAAAGTGTTGGGGGGAGAGGGCGGCACAGGATGGCAGAGATGTTATCAATTATCAAATATTTTAATAGAGGCTTTGCGCCTCTCAAGGGAGAACAGGACAGAACCGGCGATGTTTGCATGCTGTTTTCGTCACGGTTTCATCACCTTCGGCCGTGGCTCGGGGGTGGTTCTGGTCTTCTGGTACTTGATGGACATCACCTCCTGTGCGCGCTCACTGATGCAGATCCGGAAGTGATAAAAGTACTCGGCTCGGTGCCCTGCGTATGGCCATACACAGAGGGATTTGAGATTTTGGTGGGGAATGGTATCATGATCCTAATGCTAATACTGCTACAAATTGTGCTCAGTGCACGCGTCAAGCAAATCGTCGTCCGAATTAGTTAGTATTCGTCTCTAAAGAATCTGTATTAGAGGATACGACGTCAGATCCTATGTCTTATGCTATTTCCGTCTTCAACTGCTAATATTCACCCATTACTCATCCAATTCGAACCATACACGCCACGGATGATCAACGGAAAAAAAGTATTCCAAACTCTCGGTCACTACTTAACCAAACTTCCGGCGGATATCGATTGAGCGTGAAACGGAGCGCACGGGCGGCGAAGGAGACAAAATAAGTTTTTCCTACAAATCAATGGCTTTAGGAAAGTTTCCACGCAAAGCACAAACTTTTGCAATTAGTTTCCCCCGGGGGTGTGTAGCATTACAGCGCTTGGTTCCGCGCACTGGTCGTCGTAGTATAGTAAGTAGATACGCGCCCCAGAGGGGGATCTCCGGTGACAAACACACGGCAGGGCACGGACACAGATAAAACCGACACTCGGGGCTAAACGATTTATGTTTGCAAAAAGGCGGACACGTGTCTCGGGGACGCGCTAATGGTCACCACCACCACCACCACCACCACCAGCACCGACTGAGGTCCGTTCAATCGAAGAAATCATATCTTTCCCGATCAGCAAAAGTAAATGGACGC
>NC_064875.1:27485938-27488438 GCF_943734745.1 Anopheles darlingi | reverse complement strand
ATTCTTGTGTTCGTGCAATGTCCAAATAAATATTGCAAATCTCGGAATGATAATTATACCTAAACGAATCAACGTTTTCCATGCATAAAACGTGCTATTGCATACCTGCAGAACTTTTAATTAACTTCTGATGTCGACATTTAACTTAACTGAATATAAATTTTAGCCATCATTTAACCGAATACGACATGTAACTTAACAGAAGTAGCTAGACTACACCATTTAATAAAAAGATATTAGGGATTTGTATACCGTTTAGTTTTGCGAAAGTATTGACGTTTGTTTTATTTGCATCCCTTCCAGAGCCATTAGTACCGTTGAACTAATGCTAAACTCCACCTACCGTTGCTACCGTTGCTCCCATAATCCTCTTAAACTCATTCCCAAATGGATAGCGCAACCGATATATTCCCCGCTGATTCTATATTGCAAAGAAATTAAAGTTCTTAATTGCGAAGCCAAACTTCCATTGCCGTGCCGTGGTTGGCGTGCCGAGTTGCTATAACTTCCCCCATTCCCCGGCCATGTTTTAGGCTTAGCAGGTCGGCATCCAGCTTTGCCGCTCGATATATATTGGAATGGAATGTAATTTGGATACCACCGGCTGGCTGGCTAGATACACGCGATGGGTATTCAACTCTTCAATTCGCATTGGCGTTTGTATTCCGAGTGTAGGCCGTAAGCTAGCTCTGCGGGTAAGCAAAAACGGGTATCACGGTATAAGCTCCCTGGTGGTGGCTGGCGTCATCCAGGCCCAGGAGTAGAACCAGAAGAGTTTCATTTTGTGCAACCATCAGGCCGCGTGCGATGCGCGTGTGGTGCGGAAATCAGTGTGGTCTGCGTGTTTAGTCTTCAGGGCAAGCGGCGCGAACCTCGTGAGTCAACAGAATTGATCGGAATAATCCAATTAATAGATATCCAAACCGCTAACGGGTGCGGACCCGTGTGTAACCCATTTACACCGACCTGGGCGAAGGTAACGGGCGCTGTTTTGGAAGCATTTGGCACCCGAGACGAGCTGAGTCCCGAGGTATTTGCTGTGCCTGGCTGGGCGGCTTGTGGTGATACAATCCACGCCCCGTTGTTCAATCATTTCCGCCAAGTCAGCAGCGGCCGCGAGTAGGCCCCGGAGCTCAGCAATCCCAGCAGGAATCAGCCTCGGCCATCGGCCATGTACAGCTCTGTAATTAGAGAGTTTTAAGCTAAATAATGGGACCGCGGTCCGCTGTCCGGGATCTCTTGGTGAGTTGGTGGTGGTAGTCCTGCCTTTTTTTGCTTCGTACTCGTACTTCGTACGAAATCTGTGGCGTGTTGTGTCAGCTCTTTTGGGCGCTGAACAGCGATGTGGCCGGATCATCATCGTGGAGATGAATGTCGCTTCTTTTGACAGCACTTTGACGCGTGGTATCGTGTCCGCGTGTTTGCGAAAACGCTTTGCATGATGATGATTGTTGTTCCTCCGAGTGGTTTCGCCGTGTGGATAGGCGGCAACAACAAGCAACGCACACGCACACTCTTTGGGACGCTATTATGGCAGAAGATAACCACGGGAGGTAATGATAGTACACTTACGTAGACCGGAGCGTGCATTCCGCTGAATCACGCTGATGGGCTGTGCGTGTGTTGTTCGAGGCGGTTTGGTACAGATTTTGTACCCAGAAACGCGATACCGGAGTGTGTCTCGGGGAGGCCGACAAAATAGGCTAACGGGAGAACGGTCAAGTGTGGAATCAATTTCATGAGGTGTGTACCACCGGACGAAACGGTGCCAAGTCTGGGGCGTCTGACGAGGTGCTTGACGAATGCCGGTTGACGCCGTACGTACGAAGAAAACGACGACAAATAGTTGGTTTTCTGGTGCGGTGATAGAGTAATTTTAAACTTCCTTCCTCTCTCTATAAGTCGGTCCCAGTCCCCGTGAAAGAAAGTCGGCTTTAGGGCGGCTGTTTTTGGTCTCGTCTCGTCTCTTTAATCGATTATCTGTGAAATGGAGTGGAGGAGGGATGCAAAAAAGCGCGTTACGCTGCCGATCGATTAGAAGTGGATTGATTACCCGGGAGCCATTTTGATGGATCTTGTAACGATCACAGAGGCAGATGAATGGGACTAGGTCGTCATGCGTTGATGACCAGTCAAAGGCGGCTGTGACGTCAACGGTGATGGTATTGATACTGATACCCAAACATGGCGCCATGGAGCTCACCGGAGCTCACTTTGATGAAACGACAAAGATCCTACATTTTCCGACGAGTTTGTCTGCTTCATTTACCAGCCAAATTAAGAACACTCTGCACGTTTAACTGAATTCCACTTTTCCGTGAAATAAGCCCCACCAACTTCTACGGTTTCCCTCGGTTCCTTCTCCAGTGTCCAGTGTGTCTGGAGATTTATAACGCCTTCTCGTCTACGTCATTTCCCAGGGACAAGCGGGCTCCGGAACTAAAGTCATCCATCCGTCCAAGAACGATTTGCCTTAGAACAGTGCCGGTGCTGCTGCTGC
>NC_064875.1:27418438-27480938 GCF_943734745.1 Anopheles darlingi | reverse complement strand
TCTCAGATCATAATGCTAACGGTACAGCACCGACTGTTGTGGGGGCCTATATGGCTTGAAGGCTTTCCAAAGTGTCTTCGGACGAGTTTATGATACCTTTCCTGCCTTCAACTCTCGTCAGTGTTTTTGGAATGCATGAAGAGTTGATCTATGGAATGAAGTGCACTCGAAGCGATGAGGTTGTGTTTCGCTACTCGAGGAGCTGCAAGTCGCGGCGTTACTTCAGGTGAACTATAAGGTGTTGTGAGTTCCAGGGTTTGTTTTTATTGCAAAAAACTCTTTCCGCTTCTTGTACATGTGGGAAGCTAGGCGCGTTCATGTGATGATTCTTGACCATGCTCAGTACTTCTCCCCAGAGCAATAACCCCACAAAAAAGGGGCAAAGGGCCCTTGTGCGTATCATCACGAAGATCAGATTCCATTTCGCGGTTTCCTTCGGCTTAATTTACCTCGTTTAGGGAAAGAGTCTATTATATGATACTTAGGTTTCCGTTGCTTTCGTTGGCACAAACCAAACATGCTGGTTTGGATTCCCCTGGTCGGCTGCAACCCCTTTGAGGAGATTTTTCTGAAAATTAATTTGCGTTGGACACTGAGCAGAGGGAACGGAGTAGGGTACGTAATGTAGATGTAATGCTGTATTGATCCCTTCCCCCCATGAGAAGAGAGGGTTGAGAATCAAATTTGAGTAAAGTCTGTTTCGGTTAGAAACTGGTCGATTCGTTTTAGTCATTGTATGCTTATCTTATGTCAATGATCTTTTGTTAGCATTTTGATTCTAGTAGTTTGATGATTTTGTGCTTTTTTCAACATTACAGAACTTCTTCAAAACCCAGTGCCGATAGAATGAGAAAGACTACTAGGATTCAATTTGGCCAAACCAAAAACCGCAAACTTCCTGAAATTTTCAAACTCTATTAAAAGAGCCATGTTATAACGTAACTAGGATACTCTTACGAAAAAGCGGTTAAAATAATTCAGGCCTAGAAGTAAAACATCTGTTCAATTTAATGGACAATACTGAGTCGAGCAGTTTTCAATCATCCTGGGAACTCGTGGCGTGATTTTACCAAAGAAAAACTCGTGACAGACGACATCACAATATGTTTGAGAGCACGTTTTAGGTTGTATTATGCCAGCAAACGGAAAAATATTACTCTGAAACAACAACAAGTGACTGAATTCAAACCGTGTGTTAAAATCGTTAAAATCGAATGCACACATGGTTTGAATTCAAATTGTATTTGACATAATTGTTTAGTAAAACCAGCTCAAATGAAAAGATATGCAAGATAATGAGCAAATGAGGTGATCTGCAGCATTATACAAGCACATTTGAGAAAAGGAAAGCTTCAAAGAAAAAGTTCCAAATAACAAATAATGTTCATCTATTTATTCCTTTTAAAGGCAATAAATCAAACTTCTTAAATGTTTTTTTTTCTGTTTTTCGTTAGTATTTTTTTACTAATAACACCAACAACGTCATTTTTTCTAACTGAAACAGGCTTTAAAAATGCTTTAAATATACTGGAGGTATTATAAGGCAGAAGATACGAAATGAAGAGATTTCGAGATTCATGCTGAACTCCATTTCTATGGGTCTGTGTGTGTGTGTGCCTTGTGTGCATACAATATGTTCTATCGCTTCATTATACGTCGCAGGATTCACGAGGCATATCAACATACTGTCACGGTTGTACTAAATTGAACATAACTCATAACTCCTTCCAGCAAAACAGACACCCGGGAAGGTCGGTCAAGGGCTTCGCGCCCCAGGCCCATTCCTCCCCAACAATTTACGCCACTCTCTATCTCTTCACGGCTCATCTATCTTACACGGCACGGCCTGTTCGCCACGGCGCGGTCATCCAGAGCCAAATAATAACGCGCCGCGGCCATTAGTTAGTGCCTTGGTCGTGTGGTGCATTATGTTTGGCGAATCCGAATTCGAGCGAAACCATACGGTGTCACTAAATCTACCCTCCATGCTGGACACACACACACACGCACGCTGACACACAAATAATAGTGGCCGATTGTCAGCAGCCACCAGCCATGCAGCACGTGGTGATACCATTCCGTTCCGTGGGCCAACAACACATGGTGATGACATCCAGCATTCAGAACCACCCCGAGGAGCGAGAGAGAGAGAGAGAGAGCGAGAGGGCGAGTGAAATCTCATAATTGTTGCTAAATGACTTCTTCGAAAGTCATACTCCTTCTCGACCAGCAGATAGGGAGGAACACCGAACACACACACGCACACACACGCACTCGGCACTTGCTGCTGGCTTCTGGCCTTCTGGCTGGCATACCCTTTTCAACAGCAGCAGCAGCAGCAGCAGCGCCGGGTGCCGGTGCGAGCGCATAAATGTCAACCATCATCATTAATAATGCTCTCCGTCAGACGCGGAATTTTGCACATCGCCCCCCGGCCTCCTTGGCACCAGCTGCTGCTGCACCACGCCCGGCGAAAGGGACTTCAATTATTATTGTCAGCATCAGTAGCAGCAGCAGCAGCAGGCGGGCATCATCAACATCGGCGCGGCTGTCAGAATGCTTTGTTGTCAGCATAAGCGGAGCGGTGAATGAAAATTATGAAAAGAAGCAGCCCTTCGGTTGGGTGGTCGAAGGAGGCGGCGGTTGTTGGGGAGGTACAATCGGATGCGCGAGCACCCCTGCCGAGTGACGCCAGAGGGGGAGGACACACACACACACACACAAAGGCACAAGCTGTCGTCGTTGTCGCCGGGGCGGATGTCTCGAAGAGCTGCCTGCGCAGGGGTTAGTTTCAATGTTCAAAAACGGGGGCCTCAACATATCAACAACCAGCTGTTGCCGGGACTCCTGAGGCTGTGCCAGTGTGCGTGTGCGTGTGTGTGTGTGCTGCACACATACAATCTCTCTGTCTGTCTGTTTCGGTTCTGTCATACTTTTCCCGAACCCAGAATGCACTGGAAGTAGCATCAACAGCAGCAGCAGTAGCATGACCTTCCCTTTTTACTTGTAATATGTTCTGGTAATGTGCCCCCCGGTAAATGGACCTCTCAGTGCGTGTGCGTGTGTGTGTGTAATGCACATCTTGCGTGGCGCATCCATTAGGCGCGTACACTCTCTCTCTCTCGGTGCTTTCATCTTGCACTGGGATTACTTATTACTCGTGAAGGCGTGAAGGTTTAATGCTAGAGAAGGTCTTATGCTGCTGTTGTTGATGTTTCCATAAGATGCGACTTTGAGCAGAGGATTCGTTTGGAAGCATTTTGGATGCTGCACCGTTACATTCCAAACAAATGCATCAGATGCAGCTGCAGTATCTGAATCAACATCTCCGTTCTCCAACGGGGTGGTTGTATCCGGCTAATTACTTGTGGACCACCCAAATGAAACGAAATCTCAACCCCTCAAGAGAGCCAAAGCAAACAGATCAGCAGGAGGAGCTCTTTGCTTGCCGCGGAGCGGTTGCAACGCGAATTGATCGAATCCACAACACGTAATGGCAACGGCCAGGCAATTTCCTGCCAGGAAGGCAGCGAAACCAGAATTTTCACTTCACGAGCAGTAGCAGCATGTGTACATGAGTGACACACGTACGGTTTTTGCGAGGATCAGAGTAGCCCCATAAAATTGTCCATTTTATTAGTGCTCTTCTCGAGCTACTCGATGCTGCTGCTGCTGCTGCTGCTGCATCCGTTGCTGAGAGACGGTGAACTCGTTGTCGTCGTCGTCGTCGTGAGCTCGCTTGCTTAGGTCAGGGGATGTTTATTTTCTTTTAATTGCATTATCACAATCTTTGCAGTGCTGCTGCTGGCTTTTGCTGGCCTATGTGGTGCTGGTGAGGATCAAGCGAAATCCGAAATGTTGCCGTTGGCTTTCCAGCCGGTCCAGAGCCGATCGTTTGCATTCCTTTCTTCGACTGCGGAAAGGGAGTCCATGAGTTATGTGCTCGATGGTTGATGACAGCGCGCCGTGCAGTTGTAGAGAAATGGCACTTTCCTGTGCAACTACTCATGTATGCTCAATATAATTGATAAATTGTGTTGATGCGTTTTACATATCAATTTTATTGATGGTAGAAATTCACTTTTCCGGGAGAACTTTTAGTGACGAAACCATTCGTTTTTTTTACTGAATGTCAGATTAAATAAAGAAATGCTAGAATATTTCGTAGCAATTCGAGGAATATTTGCTTAAAAAACATCCAGGATATTGTTTTCAGGGAGGAGAGTCTCTAAACATGTACTTTATTCGTAGATTCGCGCTCGATCATTTCATATACACAATTATTTACTCTTTAGTCAGATGAGGAGTTTATTTTGGTAGTGCCATTGAGTGTTCGTTAAATTTACTAAAATGAATTATTTTTTTAATACCATTTTGAAGGTAAAAAGTGATGGTTGTAATGATTTTGCTTCATCAAACGAGTTTTACATGATTATTCAAAAAAAGGATCAAGAAATTTTATAAAAATATATCCTGCGGCACGCTTTTCAACAATCAGTATCAATGTTTACTTCGATTAATTCAACTATTTTAATGAATACTTTGGAAAGGTTAAGCAAGGTTGTTGAAAAAAAAATATAGTGTTTCAGATAAAACTTAAAAACCTAATGCCCTCTTTAAGCAGATTCACGTTATCTGATTAAAGCCAACGATAAAGACGTTGTGTGACGCTTCCGTTTTCATACAAACAGCTTGAGTGAACAGTCCAGAAGCGATTGGCAAAGAAGATCTTCATAAATGGTCTTCAAACTCCGGAATGCAATGTCAACAACAGCTGTATGAAATAATATCATGCATTTTAAATCAAATTAATGCTTATCCGATAAGCAGCTTAAAGCAAAGGGAACCGAACCTACATCATCAGTTTCCCGATCCCCTCTCGATCCTCGATCATGATCATCTTAATTTAGAGGAATTACATGGCCGCAACGCTTCACATCGCCTCAATAAACATCGCAAGATGCTCGGTGAGCATCGAGAATTTGTTTGTAAACGAACGGAAACATAAGTCGTCGCGGTTCTCCTTCTCCCCCTTTCGGCGGCATTGAAGAGGCGAACCCTGCGTTTTTTTATGGTTCAACACCACCTCCACCACGACCATGGTTTCGGAGCTTAAATCAATAGTTCCGAACATTCAATCGGCTATAAAAATATTTCACGTTCACTCTCGGACGGGGTTCGGATTCTGGATTCTCCTTTGGGGCTTCGCGTTCCCCGTTCTTGAAAAACATCCCAAACCCCTTCTTCAGAACTCAAATCGCTGTCCATTGCTCCAACGCGCACCATCGTCATCGTCATCGTCATCTGTCGTCATCGTACCTCAAATTTACTAATCAAATAAATGTACGTCGATCATTAGAAAACGCCCCCGGGGGCGAGGACTCGAGAAGAGGGCCATACCCCAACAGCCATCACTTGTTCTCTTCAATTGTGGTCGACGCCAGAACCGCATGAAACTGCGGGAAGCAAACGCCCCGGAACGGAACGGAACACGGGGATCGACAGCACCTCACGTCTCCTCCGTTCGCCGTCCTTCAACCGTGTTTCTTGGGGGCGTTTTGACATGAATGCTTACGAGTAAATTATGTTTATTTATGTTCCAAAACATAAATACATTCACGCAAAAGGCTACGGCTGACCAAGCTCTTCTTTACTGGTGTGCTGCACAGTGCAGTGTACCCATCCTCGTTGTGTCTTTTGGATTTTAATTGATATCATGTGCTGGAGGCGGAGGAGGAAGAAGAGCATCATGCACCTCATCTGTTGTCTTTCACCTTCCACACACAAGCGCACGAGGAAATGCATCATGCGCGCCAGAGAACAACGGGTGGAAGGCCATTAACCCTTTATTGCTTAATTTTTTTCTCTCTCTGTTTCCTTCCATTGTGTAGGCCATCAACGGCGGAGGTTATCGTTGTGATTTCGCCGCGAACACATATGCGTTTGCTCCCTTTCATGTCTCTATTTACATTTCTCGACCATTCATGCCCTTTCCCTGCGACTACAATGCCTCCCACGGAAACTAGAACTAGGAAGAAGGTGATGGTGATGTGCGTACCACATATACTTACGCGTGCATCTTTCTTTCGTCTTCCGCCTTCGCTTCACAATCATAGCCACAATTCCTGGAAAAGAACTGGAACCATAATGTTTCGGAGGGATTCTTTTTTATGTGTAACCACAAAAAAAGGCTGAGTTCAGGTTCGTCGAATCACTTTATCGGTGACCTACTGCAGTTTTATGACGCAGAACCTGGTGGGTTAATACCTCTTTTGGATAGCTTTTGTTCTCTGGAAAGTTCGTTAACCTGAAGGTAATTAACATTTTATTGTTTAGGCGTTGCTATCAGGTCAACAATTTATCTAGAGTCAGTCAAGGTTCCAGATGCGGAATGATGGAATCAAACAAGAGACCACTAGCTTCTGGTAGTCCTTTTTCCCCAATGAAAAGGTTCTTGGAAGATCCCTCTGGCAGTGTTTCCAATATTGCTTTGAAAGTCGGTGCTCAATGGAGTAAATAAAGGCTCCAAAGCTCAATATCGCTAGTCCCTTCCCAGCTCCGCCACTCTGAGAAGCCCTTCCGGATCCTGGAGTACTCCCGGGGTCCCGATCACAGGTGCTGCCTCTCATCATCATCGTTACCCAAAAAAAGGACAGAGAGAGAGAGCGAACGCATAAAAAAGGGAGTCTCTTTCACCCGTTATCATTCAGCCATTTATCTTAGTGACCATCGGAGAAGCGTTGGACCTCTTTATCTTTTCCCGAACCGGGACGATTATTTCTTATGAGCTTCGCCCGCTGCCGGTGTGCCCGCCAAGTGCCAAGGGATGTGAAAAGGATACCAATCTTCGCTTCTGAACCTTCCCGAGAGGACGCACATTTGTTTGCGAGACCGGTTGGCAATTGCGGCGAGTCTTCTAAGAAAAAGGCAAAGGGATCATTTTGAAGAACGACGAGGAACGCCAAAGGATTCTATCCAGCAGCCACCAGGTTTGTGGCGCCCCCCTTCCGTTCAAGTGTTGCTGCTGCTGCTGAGGATGGCTCACTGACGGATGGTGTGATGGTTTCCGAAGGAAACGTATCATTAAGTTTTATAGGTGAAGTGTGTGTGTGTGTGTGCCTTGGAAGCGTCAACGACGAAGGTAGCGACGAAGGAAATGGCCCGATAACGGAAGCAGATAGTTGAGGCGAAATGGGCGAAAAGGGCGATGATATGGTTCGGTGGTTGGTGGTTTGCCATCCTTTTTCGGTATCGGAGATCTAAACCCTGGATCTTCTTCTATCTTCTGTATTCCAGGGGTTCTTGGGATTCAGATGCTGGAGCCCTGGCCTGTGTGCTGGTGTGTGTCTATGGCATGGCAATGCTCTCCAAGACGCCAAGGTGTAGACGTGTTCCAGATGATGAAAGATGGTGTGTCCCCTTCCAGTCCCGGTTAAGACTAGTCGTACTTCAACTTTGGACTTCCAGTACACCGGGGGCACTCGGGACACACACACACACTCTCTCTGCCTTTGTGTCTAGCACAAGATGTGCTTTGGCCAAGAATGTGGAAAATGTCCCAGCAAGATAAGCGCTGACAGAGGATGGGGACGGAGGCGAAGGAAAGAAAAGAACGGATGGGAAAAGGTGAATTCCACTTCAGTAACACGTGTGTGTGTGTGTGTGAGCTTCAGTTCGAGTTCGGGTTTGAGTTCGTTGGTTGGCTCTTCACTTTCACATGTTCCAGCTTTATGGCGCATAATAGAGCTTCAGCGACGAGTGTATGAGAGTTGAACTGCGAAAGGTGGTGCACCCCGTTCTGCTCTCTCTATCTCTCTTTAGTCCAGGGTTCTTGATCACGATGAGTTTATTCCAAGTGACTACTTCTGGGCTGTGGCTCACGGAGGAAAAGGTGTAATGTTCATTGCTTTCGCATATTTTACCCAAGCCCCACACACACACACACACACACACATGGGGACACGAACCCATCAGAATAGTAGCATCCTTATCCAGGTATTCCAGCAAAAGGGTAGTCTGTTCTCTCGGTCTCTGTCCTATGTCCTGTACAGCAATTAAAATAAAGGCAGCAAAGTAGGCCCGCCGTAGGATCTCCTCTGCTTCAGAGCACCAGCTATAACCATGGTTACCAGATCTCTCTTTTTCTCTGCTGCTCTCAGGTGAAATACTGGCCCATGGCGGAAGGTGTGTAGTCCATTACAGGCGCTTAACCTTAATCCTCGTTCCACGCCAGACGCCTGTAATGGCGCTGCTGTGTGCGCCACACGATTTACGATGACACCAGCTAGGCCACAAACAGTCTCTTGCAAAGCGACGAAGTCGTGGAACTTTGGGGACAACCGCCATGTGCACCACCTGGCCGTAGAAGGCGGCAGCTGGTGGCAGCTGGAATCAATGCGCATTTTTATTGCGACGATTATGAGCGTAAACGGCGAAAGTGTTATCTACGATTATGGTACTCAGGGCTCCTGGACCGCGCTTGCCTCTGTAAGTGGCTTAGACCTCAAACTGGCTGGTTGGCTGGCTGGCGTCATCTAACCGGAATCGAGAACGCTCAGTGCAAACGTCTGGCGACGCCAGATAGGCCACGATTAGCAGCAGAGAGAATACTAAGCCCTCTAACCCCCTCTAGAGCTGTTGCTTCGCTCTATTGCTGCGTTTGAAGTGTATTTCCATCAACGCTCGGTAGCTTCACTCGGTGACCCCTCGGAGGAGACAACGTCTGGGTTGTGGATATCCATTAATTTTCGGATGCCTTGTCCTCAGCTTCTTCTACCGGTTACGTGAGCGCGCCATATTGCGGTCCGTCTCGGTAGTGGTGGTTCGAGGGTTTTTTGTCCCTGTTGTTGTTATTAATGAAGTCACAGGTGCGGAGGTTCGAATGGAATCGTATCGGAATTAGAAAGTCAAAGTGACAAAGTGTTTCGTGGAAAGTCAATCAGGGCTCGGCAGATCGAGAGAGAGAGAGAAAAAGACGAAAAGAATGCTAGAGAAAGAGAGTAAAAGAACGAGACCGCATTTTGGGACTTTGGCCAAAGAGGCAAAGGCAACGACAAAACGACGCTGGCGACCTATTTTTCATTTCCTTCAAGGAGGATTCTTGGATGGCGACGCAGTACTCGAAGGCAAATGCCGAAATGGCAGCTTCTAGGGTCACCAGGGGGTAGGTAGAGCGGGAAAACAAACTGTCGCGCACAAACACACTTGAAAGATCATTTTTGTGCCTTATCCTTGAGCGCTGCGTCTTGTCGTCGTCGTCCTCGTCGTCGTCGTCCTCGTCGTCGTCGTCCTCGTCGTCGTCGTCCTCGTCGTCGTCGTCCTCGTCGTCGTCGTCCTCGTCGTCGTCGTTTTCTGTACGCAAACAGAAACGCATTCGAAAAGGACAACAACAAACGACGCCGGCCAGTTCGTTGGC
The DNA here is from genome assembly GCF_943734745.1 of Anopheles darlingi. Taxonomy (NCBI): domain Eukaryota; kingdom Metazoa; phylum Arthropoda; class Insecta; order Diptera; family Culicidae; genus Anopheles; species Anopheles darlingi. Next base: position 27,471,523 of record NC_064875.1, on the reverse strand, counting down.
GATCAATTCTTGGGCTTTAAAGCACCTCACTGCTCCAGCACCAACACAACCGTTTGTTTGTCTTGAGCAGAGCGACAGAACAGGGGGAGGGAGGCAGGAATTCCTTGCAGGAATAAGGACAAGAAGCGAGAGTGTCTTGTGTAATCGAAACGAGCATCGTTAGGAAATCTAATTTTCCGCCACAGGGAAAACCAACCGAACCGATCAGGATCGGGACGATGGTGATGGTGATGGATTTTGATGGATTCACTGGGAGGGATGCGCTAGACTGGGGCGGGTGTTAGTGTGTTATTCAAATGAAGTCCCGAGAACAAAGATCAAATGGTTTTTGGGGGGCCTTTTGAAGGAATGAACATCTGAATCTTGTTAAGTGTGGATCTCGATTTGTGTTTAAAATTAGCCAAGAGCCGCCATTTTAATGCGTTTAATATTGTTGGGAGTCTTATTGTTTTGCATGAACTTCAATTAACTAAATTGAATTGAAATTTCATTGGATGCTTTTCATGTTCTGTAGAGCTATTTACTTAGAAGGTTATAGAAATGATAAGGTGGAAATGTAATTCTGTTTTGCATCTTAATCGTTTTTTTCAAAGCCATTCCAAAATTGTTAATGTAATAACTGTTATTAACACACATTTTGATCATCGTTTGGTGATATTTTGAATTTCTCTGACATGATTGCTCTCCCATGGAAAATATTTTGTTGAGAGTTTGAGTTATTTCCGATGCTTTTGATGCCAAATTTTTTGTTGTACAGTTTACCAATAACTGAATTCCAATCCAATAATTGATCGTAGGTCCTCGATTTCTATCCATTTACCATAAGATGAGAAAAGCAGAACTAGTTTAAGAAGTCTTCTTGGTAGAACATTTGAAATGAATTTCCTCATACAGTTCCTCGATGATGCACTTTTTAGTTGTGTCAACGTGTTTTGCATATTAAGAATAGGATTTTTAATCTTATTTTCTATAGAAATGCGTTGAAATTGGATACGTATGGTTACTGACATCAATTAGAATTTTCTTTCAACTATCGCTTTATGACCATCAACTATAACAATATAGCCTACCACAGACGCTAACCTAAAATGGTTACTCGATTCCACGGTAACCAAACATTTATATCACAAAGACCCGACCGAGTGCTAACGGATTAACAGGAAATAAAATAGCCTTCTCGATTGGAATTCTGTAGCGGAGACCACCGCCAGTACTAATCGCCAAAATCCGAATAGCTATTGCTTATCATTTTATTGCTTCAAATCCACACGCAGTGGGGGATGGTCACCTATTACCATTAAAAGTTAAATTAAACACTAAAGCCACAGTCCACTAGCGACCAAATGGGGCTATCTGGGCAGTTGATTCGAAAATTTCAAACGCTTATAAGTCATCGTAATGTGAATGGGTCGAGCAATAAAATTTTAGTTCCCCTCACCAGAATGTGCATTAATTAGCACCATTTCCAATGATCCCTGTTCGACGGCAGGACCAGTTTTCCCCAAAGAGGTAAAATTCATTTAAATAAGAAAAGAGACATCAGGCACAGCATCTGCAAAGAGTACGAGGGAGAGAGACAGAGTGAGGAAGCTATGCAATCCGAAATACCGCAGCACCGAAAGGTCGTAATATGTTATTTAAAATCAATTGCATTCTCTACGGGGGACCACTTTGTTGTTGTACCTCTTTCCCTCTCTCCTTCTCTCTCTCTGATCCGCCACCGTCTGGACCGTAGATCTTCCGCTCATAAACGGCTGATCAGCTTCAAACAACGCCTGCAGAAAGAAGCGATAGGCCGTTGCCACTCGTGTCGTAGAACGGCGGCGATCCCCGGGAGGACGATATAATGTGTCGTAGTATTTCAAGGAAAGTGACATTTATGAAGATTCTTTCGCACCTCGCACACCACCGTCACTTCCACGTTCCTTCCTCCTCACGTTTTGGGTTTTTGGCTCCCGCACCAATAGCCGTTCGGCAGCAGTAGCACCTTTGGTCGAAAAACCTGGTTGCTTGGTTGCCTCGCTACTTCCAAAACCTCTTCGTGCGCGATATATTGGGAGAATATCTTTCACGAGTTGGTTCGAAATTTATGTGATTGTTTATTAAAACGCACCCCACGGTCACATATTGGGCGCTCTAAAAGAGAGAGAAAGAGAGGAAGAGCGCGTTAGAAGCCTCTGGTTCTGGTCCTCGTTTATGGGCTGTCATTATTCGTCGTTTTCTTCATCCATCTCCTCTAACCCCAGCCCCGGGCGTTGTTGTTGTTGTTGTTGTTTTCGTTGTTCGCGCGGAACTCGAACCAAGATGCGAACATCATGGGGATGCTGGTTGCTGAAGATTTGTTTTCTCTGTTCCACGCTACGGAATATTTTGGTGTTATTCTGTTTTGGGAGATTCCAGGGCATCGCGTCAACTGCTTCACACCAAACTTCGGAAGAATCGACGCCGTTGTGGCGTATACCATATGCTTTCGAGTGATTTCGGGATGATCGTGGTGTGGTGGTTGATAGGATCAAGCGCATGCAGGGGGGCAAAGGATAACAATCCTTTTTTTTTGGTGCCATATGTTTAATGTGGCTAATGGGATCGGAAGGATCTCACTGTCTTACGGTTCAAGAAGTTCGAAAGATCGAATTGATGGTCTATCTATTCTCTACGCAGATGAACCTTTCCAGAAAACAATTTCGAATACGTTTATTTCTCCTTAAATCCTCCAGTCCAGGGTCCAGAAACCATGAAATGTTTTCGGAGACCCTGTACAGGGCAACCTCACCAAGTACGAGTCTTCGAGTTCGCTGCTCATATGAGGAACAACTCCCTGCCGGATCATACGGATGTTGACGTACGGACGACGACGACGACGAAATGGTGTTTTCGAACACCCATTTTTATGGAATGCGCGCCTTTCATCTTACTGTCACTCACGGAGATAAAATTTTGAACTCGCGGCAAACAGTAATGAAACTGTCTTGTTGCCGGCCATCTGGTTCCATCTGCTTCAACGGATCCAGTACTTTTCGCTGCTCTGTTTCTCTCTCTTTCTTTGGCCTCCTCCGTCATCGGATTCGGTGGTGTATGTGGCATATGTTCCAAAGGGTGGTCGCTGTGTCCTGGTTTTCGGTCCAACCAAAACCAAAGGGCATCGTCGTCTGTCCGTCCGACCGTAGCGATCTGTCCCTGTCAATCCGAATGTCTGTTTTATTTCGGAAAAGTTGGCATTCCTGCTTGCGCTCGGTGTTAGACGGTCGTCGAACGTCGGTGTTCTGGAGGAAGCTCTCCAGAATGTTGCTCGAAAATGCACTTTTCGCTCGCTGCCTACGTGCCATGCAAGTGGCGCGTACTTTTACTTTATTGGAATGCTTTTTTGGTGTTCTTTTTTCGGTTTAACGCCGTCGACGAGTGTGACGGCTGCTGTCTTCTGCTTTGGCAATCAACATGCAACTTTGTTTTTGGAATGTCGACAGAAGTTCGGCTTCACAATTCGCTCCACTAATCTTTGGTAATATTTCATTTATCAAATCACAATTTGCTGCAACCGCATATGGTTTTCGTTGTCCATACCAAAGAAGATTGCAAATTATAGACTCCCGGAGGCGCAGCAGGCTGATCCTTCCAAATGTCGATCGCCTTGACAACAACTCAGCGTGCCCGGCGGTAGCGAATAACGATCTGAAAAGGAATGTATTTATAGCGTGAGCTAGAATTATGAATCCACCATTCTCCTTCTCCAGACATCCCGCCAGACTTTTGCTCCCATAAATTAAAACCCTTTTTTTCTTGTCTCGCATATTATTTCCAGAACGCGGTGGCGGCGTCTTCGGAAGAACGTCGATGAGAATCGTCTGTACCTTCGACAGCAATAGCAGCAGCAGCAACGAAGACGACGGAAACAAGGCAGCCAACTAGCGAGGCAACGCCATCACTCTTGTGTAAATAGAAGATTATTTGGTAAACAAATTCGTTACCAAAAAAACCCGGCAACCGGTAAGACAAGTAGGAGAAGAAGAGTGTGTGTTGTGGTTGAGACACGGTGTGTTGCTGCTTCTTGGAGGATCGCCTCTAGAGAAAAAAGGTGGCCGTGTCCTGCGGCAGCAAAGAAAAGGGTCTCCGAGAGACCAGGTCCCCTGGACCAATTATATACGCGACGCGACGAAGCCGGTGACGGTGCCAGGCACATCATCAGCTCTTACATTCCAGTTGCTGTAGGGTGCTCGCCCGCGGGGTGTTTGTCGGTGTTTGCTTCGATTTGTCGGCCAGAAGATGGTCATACCTCCAGTACACATGGCCTTCCCTTCGATTGTGGCTGCGGTTGCGGCTTTTCGGTTGAAAATATGGAAATAATGACCTGCGATCAACGTCGTCAAAAGTGTGTGTTTTTGTGTACGTGTCCGTGTATGTCGTGTGTATTAGAAGCAGCTCTGTAGATCGAGTGAACGAATCCAGACGCGGGAGTGTGCGTGTGCGTGTATTAAAATATCTATTGTGAAGCGATCACGAGATCGTTTGTGAGATCGACCGAAGAGTCGAGCGCCGATGTTGCAAAAGTGTTGCCGCGTTGTGGTGTGTCGCGTGTGTTAAGTGCACGAATCCTGGAAGGATCACTCAATGAGCCTCGTTGATACAGCAGGTACCAGGAAGCGTCCATCAAGTCAACCATGGATTACCGGATCATGCTGCTGATGGTGTGCCTGGGATTGATCCTTTCACCGACTGTCCAAGGTAAGTGTCGGACTGTAATTGTGAATCAAAACCGTAGTAGGCTACTCTAGAAGAGTTACTACTCCTTTAACACGACCGAGACTTGCACAAAATGGTTCATTAAAGTTAAGTGCCGAGGAGAGCAACGATTTTCCGTCGCGAAACAAAAGTACTAACCGGTAACGTCCCTCACCGATTACACCGCGTGAACTTTAACGCCAGTAACTATCTGCAACTTCTTAATTAATTTAACAACGTCATCTAGGTGACATCAATCAGATTAAGTACCTAGTACTTTTTCTTCGAAACGGTTTGCTTCGTCGATCTATTGCGAGGTGCGGAGGAGGTGCTCATTATCACCGAGCAGAGCGGTGCGGGTCATGGCCATGGCAGCTAACTGGCGAAAGTAATTTGTGTCGCCATCGTAGCACAGCAACAGAACGGGGAATGCCAAAGACACTGTCCTTAAGACGTGCAAAGCTGACGGAAGTGGTATAGAAGAAATTGTTTAATTTAATTTAAGAGCCCTTCCACCGTAAGCCGGTTGATTTATCAGCAGTCGCCGGTCCTCGTCCTCAGCGCACCAACTTACCGCGGTCCTGAGGTGCTGTGTCCTTGGCTCAAGGCTCTCTGGCTCTCTCTGTCTCTTTGGCGTTTTCGTTGTGAAGCTGTTATGCTTCTTGTTATTTTCTTTTCGCACACGAAACCGAGCATCTTGTTCCGCTCGTAGCCCGTTCTTCGTAGCTGCATCTTCCAGGGGTCATCAGACGATCCGACCGGTCCAGCCCTGTGCAAGGGTTTTTGGGCATCTCGCCAGCGAGCGCCAGACCTTGCACACCAATAAGTGGAAAGTCCCCGTCGTTCCGGAGGCCACGACACGCGGGGACGCTCTCAAGCCGGTCTCGACTTTTGTTTTAATTTATCTGTTCTGTGTAGACGAGTTGGACCTGTGGAGGAACCTTTTTGAGGAGCTTTTGGAGCCCTCAGAGGCACCGCCGGGGGTGCGGCGTGTGTTCACGACGTATTTCCTCGGGCCGCGGTGCGAAGAGTAATTGAGATCAAAGTTGCCGGCGCCGTGGTGGACGTGACACCACAACAACTCCGCTTGAGCTGAGCGGCTTGAGAGATCATCATCTTCTTCGTTTCCGGTCTCCGGTACCCAGGGACCCCGAGGGGGAAATTCTGCGCTTATCGAACATCGCACAAACATCATCTCGGGAACCCAACGAGAAATCGCGAAACAAACAATTTGAACGACTTCGCAAAGACGTTGCAGACTTCTGCCCGGCGAAGGTGGTCGTTGACGGGTCGCACGGGGGAGTGGGTTTCAGTTACTAATGAATTTACTTGTGTGCAATTCTTCTCCAGCATCTTCCGCTTGTTGGAAGCCGTGCGGTGGAATATACGGTCACGGGGCCGGGGGCTACGGAATTAAAAGATACTTATCTGCATAAAATTATCTTGCCCAACACCGGCAGCACACGACAGCCACAGTGTTCAAGATTTTTGGGGACTTGCGCGGAACTTGCAACGGTATCTCGTTGTCCGGATCATATTTTTCGCAAAGAGGCACAGGTTCGTTCCCTTGTTTCGCGAGGGCACAACGTTGTCGTCGTTGCTGCTGAATGCGGTTGCGTTCGCTTCTCGTCTTTGGGAAGACATCATAATGATATTCATTTACTGGCTGGCTGGCTTGCTTGCTGGCGAGCCAGGGGAAAGTTCCCGTTGGCTACCTAGCTAGTGGCTGGGATGATAAGAATAATTTCCTGGTTCCCTGGCTGCTGCTGCTGCTGGTGCTGGTTCGCTTGTTAACGGTGTTGTCTTAGTTGCTTCGTCGAGCAGCGCAGAGATGGAATTTAATGGAAATTACCCGAATTAAACGACAGTTTTCCTGGGGTCCTTGTTGAGAGGGAGGGACACAGCCAGACAGATACGCAGATAGACAGACAGAAGAGGAGCCGGTGCCATAGCGGTGGCCGTTTGCCGTTGATTGCACGATTAAAAGCGCGTCGAGAAACCGAAATTGTGGAAATGACAATCTAAAGTTATGCTGCTGCTGCTGAAGCTGGAGCCGAAGTCTGGAGGTTGTTGTCTTGAAGTAACGCATTTCGTTGCGTGAGAGAGAATGGTAAAACCGGAAGCAGTAATTGGAGTATTGGTACATTGGGGATTGAGTTTTTCTTTGGGATTTATTTGATAAAGTGGTAGCACTCCAGGGAGTGTCTTGGGTTGTTGTGAGACGTTCAACACATCAGGAGTGATTTAGATTATGTGAGGTCTATAGTTGATTAGTGCGAACAAAAAGGTGTTTTAATGTGTTTGCTATCAGCTATATTTGAATATCGCTTTCGTTTTCTGATATTACTGGCATTCATTACAGTAAATTTGCAACATTGCATAATACGCAAATTTTAGTTTTTTTTGTCTACTTTTTTAATTCATGGAATAGTAAATTGCAAGAATAATAATTTCCTTTAGTTTTCCCTTCATCACTGAGTTTTTCTGTGGCTAGTTTTCTTTTGTAATTAATTTTATTATTATTTTTATTATTAAAATTAGTTATAAAATTAATTATAAATTATTACTATATTATTTTTTTTAAATTTTTGTAAGAAACATATTTTGTGGTTTCGTTTCTTTTACTATAAACATTAGTCTGCGAGCAAGACCCATGCAATGTATTCTTTATGTGCATATTTATAAAAAAATATTTGAAACTTTTAGGTAAATTGATGTTTTACTTGCAATAACATAATATGAACATATTACATGAAAGTGTTAACTAATATACGAGTTAGAAACATGCTAAAGAATGAACGAAACAAGACATTCCGTTACCATTTTAAACGAAATTGTAACAAATGTAAAGAAAAGTAAAGAAAATATTTGGCTTTCCCCTCCTTACATGCAAGGAACAGGAACGGAAAACAAATGTAAATCAGTTCATTGTCAGACAGGCGCAAATAGCTTCATCTGCCCGTTTTTGAACGCTTGACTTGAATGTTTTGCTTTAAAACCCAATCTCTTTGGTTCATTGGGTGTGAGTTTGGTCGATAAAAGGCTAATATTTCCTACATTTTCAAAGCATAACACCGCTCCCCCCCTTGGAGTCCAGTAGGAGCGCCGTTCAACTTTTGAAGAAACATCTCAACAACCAAACCAACTCCGAATGATACACTTGAGCGGAGAAAATGTGGGTCCCGAAAAATGGCGAGGAAAAAGTTTTCACTCCGATACCCCGGCTCCGAAACTTTGACCCTTGTTTACGCGAATTTACGCTTCGCTTTGTTCAACCTCACGTTAGGATGTGAGTCATACCTTCACAACTTTCTTCCACGAAGGGACTTCCTAGGGAGGGCCAAGGAAGGGACTTCCTAGGGAGGGACGGGTAGGTTATATCCCCTTCCTCGACTTTGGTTTCTTGCTGCACACCGTATGCTCTAAGATTGAAGTATTGCTCCGGGGGTCCTTTACAATCTGTTGCCCATTATCGGAACATCGTTCCAGCCCGTTTCTCCAATACTTCGGGCAATATAAAGTTGGAATTACGTTCGACCATCAGGTCGAACATCACCAAATATCTCGCTAACTCAATCATATTTCCCATTTTCCTGCCTTCAACCGACCAACGCTCGTATGTGTTTTGTGAACATTAGGGAAAGCTGTTGTTACCTCACTTTTCACAGCGAACGTGTGCCTTTCGTTCCACATTCATAGCGATAGTTTCAGTTTGCGAAGTCGAAAGTGCCGCCAAACTTCGATTCATTCGGGCAGTGGAATGTTCGGCTGGAACATTTCCTAGCATCGACCGGGGGTTCGAATGGTCCGTCTTTGTCGTGGAGCGCTTTATGGCGCAAGAGGGGGACCTCCGCGGACCACCATTTCACTGATCCGGCCACTTGCTCTGGCGGGCCTGCCTTGTTTATGGACAAACTTTTTTAATAAGAGATTTGAATTAAAAGATAAATCCTGAAGTCTATAGATGGCGCTTGCTGCCCCGTAAGAACGGAACTCACCGGACATGTATTGCCAGTGATTCGAAGCCAAGTTCTCGCCGCCACGCCAAGAATATATACAAGCATCCACTGGACGCTTCCCGATTTTCTTATCGATCCTTCTTTAAAGATCCGGTAGTGAAATCCAGCTTCCCGTTAAAGCAACGCGGGAAGCTGCAGGCTTTTCTTGGCGCCCTCGGTCGACGTGGTCGATAAATGGATGTCAGTTTGTGGGTAGCAGGTGGAATTGATTACCTTTAATTCTTCATTTATTTGCCTATTGTTCCCGGGGTTCCGACGGCCAAACTCAACGCCATGTCCATAATTTATGCCAAACCCCCTGCGCCACCCGGTTTAACGGGTCTGGTAAACATTGTTTTTTCGGTCCGAAAATGTGCCTTTCCTCGAAGACGTCCCTTCGCGATTTCTGTTGGTTTTATGCCCCAGTCCGCCGTGCTACCACTTCCTTACTTTCCTGTTGCCAAAAAAAAAAGATCAATAATTCCCTCTCTTCGGTCCGTTTCGTAATTTATGACTTGCTGGACAAGACGCTCGGTTTGTGTGTGTGTGTGTGGTGTAGAAGGTCGCTCCTTTGGCATATCCTAAGGAGGGAGAGAACCAATTTCGCGCTTCTTCCCTTCGGAGAATTTCCGTCCCAAGAACACCCGGCCACCGCATTCTGATAGTTTGTTCTTTCTTACAATTTTGCGAGGGCCCCCGGTAGCCCTAAGATTGTCTCCTGGTGGTGGCTCCGTGGGCGACAGCGCCTGCTGCGTGATGGTCCACCTTCGATTTTCGTGTTTTGCTTAGAACTCCAGGACGAGGACGACGCCTTCTATGCTCTGTGGTGGGGAGCGAAGCATTAAAGTTGAAATATTCATTCAGGGTTGGCTGCGCCGACGACGTTGCAGGGACATAAAATACGAATGTTTACCTTCAAGGTGGCGCGCACCATAAACTGGCGCGCGGAGAAAGCCCTGGCTAATATTTTATCACAAAAGGGTCGCGCGCAAACGTGGCAGTTTTTATTGTACTAAGCCAGGATTTTACTATTTTTGTTGTAAGAAAATAAGGAATTTAAGGACGAAAATGTATGGTGTAAGAAAAACTCCAGTAAACAATGGCTAATAAATAAAATATCAAATCAAAGTCACAATTCTCCATGAAAAGTAAAACCTTCAAGATGAAACACTAATTATAGAAGGCACAACAAATTTATTTATCAGTTCTGTACATCCCATTTGTTTGTTTTTTGATTTATTTATGTCTTTGTGTTCTTTTATTAATTGATTAACTTTATCATTTGATGTCTTGTAATATATTTCTGGTACACGCTCTGCTCTGATACACGAATGCTTACCACAATCGCAAGGCAGCTGGAGAACATTTTAAATTCCATTCAAGTATATAACAAATGCAGCGCAATGAAACTATTGCATATTTATTTCACTGATATACGAACGCAATGCAACGATAATTCGCCTTAACAGTTCTTAGCATTAAAGTTGGAATATTGTACTGCTACCTTTCTGTTTGCTTTATAATGTTGGTTTGGAACAATTTAGCACCTTTTCCTTGATTTTTTCTCTATTTTTTACTCTTTGTTTCACGCTTCTGTTTGTATCCTTCTGGACTATTTTCATTTTACAATACTTCAGAAAATCCTAAATCAAAGTAAGGTGCATAAAACCAAGTTATACTGTCTTATCTGCAAGCAAACCTTTGCAGCCATTTTTCTGCAAAGCATAAAGCCACTTTTGTTATCCCTTATCCAAGTACGCTGTTTTATAGCTCCCGACCTCCGAGCAACTTTTATTGATTCTTCCTGGATCGATTTTTCCATTGTACACTGTGCCCGGTGTGCCCGGTGTGTGCTTACGACGTAAAATGCTTTCCTTCTTCGCGTCGGCCCGTAATCTAACAACAGTTCCCCAGTTCCGTTTTTGGGTCTATGAGGGGTTGAAACATCCCCAGACACACGCACGTGTTCCACCTTCGACAGTGTACACTCCGATAGACTTCGGGGGTGTCCGTCTCCCACCCCCAGGCCCAAAAACAGCATTTCCACTGCAACACACACCGAAACCCCGAACCGAGGACGTGTTAGATTCTTTTTCCGTTCCAGCCCCCCCCCCCCCCCAAACCGACCAACGTGCAACCATTTAGACCATTTTCATTCCATCCCCTTCGCGGCTCGTTTCGGGTGGTCCGTTATCTTGAACTTGATCTTGGTTGGCGTTGGTTGGCGGCGTTGTTGGTGGCAACAGCGGGACTCCACGAACTGCAGGAAAATGGGGTTATGGCAACGCTCGCTCGACCGCTGTCGTCACACCATCTGTTCGGCAGTCAGAGGGGAGAGGAGAGGGGGTGCTGGAAGATAAGGACGAGTAGCACCCGAATCGGACCGGACATTCGGCTCGCATACCTCCTCGTACACGTGCACGCGCGTGTGTGTGTGCGAGCGCTTCTTCGTCGCCATTTTCATCGCAACCCCAAAGGTCAGGCGCCCAAGAGAGAAAAATGCGCCTCCATTCGTCCTGGGCGAACGAAGCGAACGAAGAAAAATGATCATTAAACTCATTTCAGTCCTCTATTTCCCTCCTTTTTCCACCGTTTTTACGGTGGAAAAATAGTTGGGGAGCATTCGAGAATGAGGGGTGCAGGAAGTTGCTGAATTGTCTTGCGTTTGTGTCTCGCGCCATGTTTATGCGAGGGAAAGGAGCATGATGATGACGGGGGGGAGTTGGCAAAGGAACACTTTTCTTCATTTCCCGCGGCCAGCCAGCCAACCTTTGAAGCGCTGCTGGTACCTGGGGTCCTCGGAAGTACGTGAAAATCCCCAACACAAAATCCCCTCAGACATGCAATCGCTTTTCTCTGTTGTTATGAAAAAAGGCGTCTCCACCATCACCAGCAGCTACTTCTCACCACTTCTTCACCTGCACACACACACACGGCGCTGCTGAGAATGGAAATTGTAACAAAAAAGCAAATGGAACCCAAATGAAGGGCGGAAGTTATTGTCCGGAGAATACACACGCGCCATAACCAAACGCTTGGTCGCTGGTGGTGGAAATTCGCTTTTCCGCCTCGAGGAACGGCATGCTGACGGTGTGTATTCGGTTACAGGACGCGTCGCGTCGTCGTCGTCGTCCTTTTTCGCGCAAAACAAACGAGACAAAGACACACCGTTCGGTGTGTCTGTGTGTGCGCATCCCAGTCACCGGGCCGCCATCACCGCCATTTTGTGGCCTTACTGCCTAATTTGCTCCCTCACGTGATGTGCATTCGTGAAACGTCGTCTGGCTTGATGGTGTATGGTCTCCCCCCCGGGCCAGCATGCCAACAGTGTCCAAGGTTTGTGTATTGTTTTTGTTTGTCCCTTCCCACCACACACACACCTTTGGAGTTTGGAGCATTTGGGGTGCGAGGATACTGCTCCTGCTGCTTCCTTGTCCGTGGTGGTGGTTGAGTGTCTCCCTGGGTCGCACCAAGGGTTTTGTTTTCAACACCCCTTCAGCCCGAGGAGAAGGAGCACGACTCCGCTTGTTCTGTGTTCTTTGTGCAGCAAAAAAACAAAAAGCGTCGACCGCTGGCAGCAGTGGGTGGTGTTTCAGGTGTTGAGTTGAGCGAGGTTTATTCGTACCCCGCACTCTGCGTGTTTTTTTTTTTGTTACAGTCTATGGAGCCCGTGGAATGGAAAACTTTAAGTTTTCTCTTCGCCTTCACCATTTCGTATGCGAGCGTTGTATTTGTAATATTTGTTGAGCGGCGATTGTGTTGCTTTTATCTGCAAAGTTTTGATTACTCTGCGCGTACTTTTTTGTGCCTTAAGACGAATACTTTAGTTGAGGATGCTTTTACTATATTAATGAGATGAGCTGTTTTAAGATTTTGAATTAGATAAATTAAAATAATGATAAATTAGATATGATTTTGAATGAGATAAATTTTCTTTTAATCAGTCATTAATTCATATAGAAAGATTTCACTCGGATTTTAAACGTCGTACAGTCTGCAATATAAAAATAAGCCAAATTCTGAACATCTCTTCGTAACCTCAGGGACCACAACAGGAGCCATGAACGCTTACTAATAACAATTGCGCTCTTCGTGACTCAGACCAGTCCCGAGATGGACGAGTCAACGACGGGACGACGTGAAACGCTCAATCTCAGTTTTCGGTGAATGCGAATCGTGCACAAAAGTGTACTGTAACGGTTATCTACAAGCAACCAACATAAAAGAGGTAGTGTTTAGTTACAAAAATATGCCGTCATATTCTTCTGTACTCACTATCGCCTTGCCTTTGCCGACATGCTGTTTCCGGTTGTTGCGATATTTTTGTGAATCATCTGATGATGTGGCATTTCAATTATTCATGCAATTTCATAAAATTATCTTACAAATAGTAACAAGACCCTGCGATGGGGTCTCCATACAACTTCAAAGATTGAAACCCATTCTAGAACATTATGGTTATCGTTTCCGTTTTAGAGGCTCTCATAGATCATAAAATATTTATTTTGTCAAATTTTATAATGGTCAAACAATGTTAGTAAAAGTTGCACCTAATCTTGATTTTTGCATCATTGACATTCGACGAAATAATGGAATCAGTAAATTTGAGCTTTGATACACATGATATCGCATGCTTCGTGCGCATTAGTTTGTTAGTTTAAACGAAATTTTAATTCATTACAGGCACAATTCCAAATATGCGAGAATCGGTATGGGTTAACTGTGGAGTGACTGCCGTTAAGATCTTAAATCACAATATCTTTCAAATTTTTATAGTTTTGCTAGGCATCTTCTACTCCCACGCTCTTATAGTAATGCGATTGCGAAGTCTAGCGTCTGCAAATGATATTATTTTATAAACACTATAAGAAAAGTGAAACCAATGAAAGAAAACCAATGGTAGTTGAGATACAACTGTATAACCGTATGAAATCGGGAAAATCAGCTAGTTACTAAATAATATAGCTATTTATTTATTAGGAAAAATGTCCTATTCTTTTGGGGGTATGTCTAGAAACCCTTTTTTTTACCTTCGGTTAATAATTTCAATAACAGTCGACGCGGGATAAGAATTTAAGCAGTAAGCCACTCAAAATGTACGAATATTTAGACGCATTCTAGGTTGTTTAAGTTGAAACATTAAGTTGAAAACAAAAATGAGAATATGATTAAAAACCCTAAAAATTAAAAAAAAAAGTGAAGCTCTTTCCTAAATATATCAAGTGTTTCACAAAGCCTAGAAGCACCGAAGCAAACGCTTCTTCGAGACAGAACTTGTGACCAAAAACCAGTTAAAACGTTGTCCAGGTTTCGAACACACTCTCCCTAATTAAGATGAAAATCAGTAAGTTGATAATTTCATTGCTTTCAATAATGACTCAATCAGCGGACCATTACTTAATCAATTATTGATTCGTCAAGGTGTGTTCCGTCATTTCCGGCAGCTTCTATCCCTTCTATGCTCCGTTCTCACTCACTCCGCTCACTACCTCTCCTCCCATCTGTGTTGCTGTGCGTACGGACTACTGATGTCTCAAAGAAATCACTTACTAAGCGAACCAACTGTGCCAAGGCGAGGCCCTTCGAGGCGGAGAATGTGTATGTTACTGATTGAATAATGTTATTCGACAACTTTATGACACGCCGGCCGGGTCATAAAAAATAAGATCGGCCGCATCCTTTTTCCCTCCTCGAGAAGCCACAAGGAAGAGGCGAAAGCTTCGGGCGTTGATCGTCGTGAAAGGTGGATGATCTTTATTTAAAGCTTTAATTTGGACGACGACGCAGGCGACGTCGACGATGGTGACGTCGAACATGTACCGGAGAGGGCCACCCCGGCAATCCGATATGATCAACGTGATTAAGCGAATGAGCCATAAAATTTTAACCTCTCCTCTCGGCACGGCCCGGAGTGCAGTCATCCGGGCAATTCGGGAATCACTTTTCAATCCTCTCGCCGTCGCCGAGGTTACTGTCTGTCTGTCTGTCTCTGTGCCAGGCCATGCTGAGATAGTAGCTTGTTCACGGGGTCTGTGGGACTGTTGGAAAAGGCGCCTGATAATAGCCGTGGCCGGTGTTTCGGGACAGGGAAAGGATATCGATTTCTCTCGGCCTTAAAGTCGTCCTGTCCAGTCAGTCGGGAAGGAGAGGTGGCTAAGGAGCGGCATTTATTTGCATCGAATTTAGCGCACCGATGCACCGCGTCGTGGTGGTGGTGCAACGGTGCATGCTGCTGACACATATATTTCACGCAGAATTCTTTCGCTTTCCGGCAATAATCCGGCGGCATTGGTGGTTCGTGTCTGTGTTTGTCACTGAATTACGATCATTAAGAAAACAGAAAGCTGTAAATTGGATATCAATTTACGCACTATTTAACGTAACGGATATGTACACGTTGGATGGCCAGAGACCCGGGGGATCACCCAAGAAGAAACCCCGGTCGCCGATCTGCCTGCCGGCATGTGCCACATATTGTTTTCAATTTTACGATTGACTTTGATTCGCTTGATGGGCGTTGGGGGATTTTTTGACATCGGTCTTATGAAATCGTGGCAATTGAGTGATTAAGTTTCGTAAAATATTGTTTGTGGGATGACCCAAGGTCCCCAAGGGGTGTGGGAGTATCTTAACCTGTTCTGTTTTTTGGCTGTTATCGTAACCTTTCTCCTCATTTTCCAATGGATATCTTGGAACGATATCCGTTGTTGTTAGAATTGAAATATTGACCAAAATCGCCGGCTTTTTCGATTAGCTATTAGATTTATACATTTTAAAGTATAAAAGTTACTCAAATTAATATAAAGTCCGTAACTATGCCTTTAATTTTGACTTACCCTTTCTAGGAGTAAGACAACCTCAAAGATTCCAGTATTGAGGATATACTTCATATCGTGTTTCGAGCTGCGATTTGTTTATGCTATCATAGAGTTGTACAACTGTTTGTTTTGGATGAGTATCCCAATAGCAACCCAAAGAACCGATGAAGCTGTCAAAAAGCACTTGACATTTCTTTATCTGGCAACGCGCTCGAAGTATTGCTTCATCTTGCATACCACAGACTCCATAGCAGCCCCAACGGTGTCGAAGTAATCGGATTAGCCTGGCAAGAAACGATGGTGGCGGCGACGAGTGAGAGTAGTTTTCATTTTCACGCCCAAACCCAAAAACGCACTTCTCAATCGGGGATGAATTATGCCGCATGCCCGCTCTTCGAGTGGGAAGTACGTGTAGGGCCTGTGAGCGATCATAAATTTGAATTAAGCTCAACTGTTAAGTGCGCCTTAGAGGGCTATAGCTGCGCGATGTTGAAAAGACGAACACGAAGAAGAACATGACCCTTTGACTATATGGAATGGGCAGGCATTAGAGCGAAGAAGTGGCGTCGGCATTTCTTACTTCGGCCGTCGTATCTGTGCGCCTAGAGGTCTGGTTTTTGGGAAACTTCTGGTGCCGAAATGTGTCACATTTGAATTGCTCCAAAGACTCCCCGATACGCGGCTAGAGCCCGGTAGAGCCGCCGCATTTGTTTATTGATAAATTGTGACCTTTTCAAATGAAGCCCTTTCGGAGTGATAGTGGAGTGGTGCTGCTCAGCCCGAGAGAGAGAGCGGGTCTCTTATGGGTGGAGTGTCGTAAAACAATTCAGCTTCAGCATCGGCAGCAGCGTCGCGTTCACACGTCGTCGGTTGTTTCGGAAGGGAATGCCTGGCACATGCACCACGTGCAGCATGTGGTATGGTATGGCTTATATCATGTTGCCCATGATTATGTTGTCTAAGAAGTTCACACACCGAGAGGTCATAAAGAGCATTTACTGGGGCTCGGTGATGGTACATGTGTACCAGCATGTGAGCAGCAAGGCTTTGACTTTATTGTGTTATACAAGCCCGTATCAAGCAGCTCTTCGGCTTTCTGATACAAATAGGTTCTGAAAAATAACACGATTTAAGGAAGAAAAACATGATTACAAACATTTCAGACACTTAAGAAAAGAAAAGAATTTGCGTTGCTTATTCTTATCACTCAAATCTGGTAATCTGGTAGCAAATAAGTTCTATAAATCTCGTACAAAGACTTTTTAAATGTCAGAGCCCCTGCACATTGCTAGGGATACACAACATCGTTACAGAAAGTAGTGTAGCATTGATTATGGTACTAAAAGATTCGTTAGAAGTAAAATTTAATGCAAATACTTTAAATCTATCGTGTTACTAAGCCAAGAGATTATCCACTCTGTTATCCAGTATGGTGAATTTTGTGTACTATGGAATATAGTATTCATTTGTTCCACAATGACTAAGAGAGTTTTTATTTTATAGGTATAGTTCAATTAAATAATTTCGATCAAATTATGCAAAATCTTTATTCGATCAGATACTAATGTTTGTATTAAATGATGTTCAAATTTTTGAATTGAAGTTTAATATTAACATCTTTAAAAAAATAGAAAATAATTTGCGTATCGAAGTAGTATGAAAATTAAAACAGTCACATCATCATTAAAAAGACAGACAATCAATGATCATATTACGTAGAGTCTTTATTCGATCCAATACTAATGTTTGTTTCAAATAATATAGAAAACAAGATCGATGTTAACAGCTTTAAAAAAATAGAAAATAATTTGCGTCTTGAAATAGTATGATTTTTTTAATTAAAACAGTAACATGACCAATCATTAAAAAAACAGACAATCTAAAAGGCAATTGCGGATGCCAATCATTTGTTTCGAAATGCAATTAAACGTTGATTTTGACTACCGAACCCCGTCATATTCCTGGGCGCTTCGGGTTTGTGTACAGCGTGCCTACAATTTAATTATTTCTCCTCCACATTGTGCCTGATTTGTGACATGGCGTCGCATGGTAGTAAACAGGCACAAGCAAGGTATAATAAAAATGGAGAAAAAAAATCCTCCCACCCTGAAAGTATCGCGTCAAACATCAACCCCACACACACACATTCTGGCATTGTCTGGCGTGGTGGCGTTTGGGTGACATACCTGGTACGCACCTGAGTCTCGCCCTCCACGAATAACTGTACGTTGTAGAAGGCGTAAAGAACACCAGCAGGAAGAGAGCATAGTGGAGGAAGGTTTGGAGAAAGAGAGTCACGGTTATGTTGTGTATTTGCATGCGCTACATCACTTTTTAACTATCCACACAGCGAGCCAGGGCCGGGGTTCGGAACATGGAGGTGATTGCGATGTGTTCTGTTGCCTGTTGTTTCGTGGCCCTCGGCATTTGGCACGGTTCTTGATGTCGCTTCGTTTTACGCTCGTCTTGTAATTATATTTGAATCAAACCAGTCCTGGGGAGTCCAGCCCAGTCTGACGCGTGTGTGTGTATTCGTCGCCCAGTTGGTGCTGTCTGTCTGTCTGGACACAACAGGGCAGAGAGCATTTTTATGGCGACGCCAATTCGACGTACTTCGGTTGTTAACATAACCCGGGTACACACCTGATTTTGGCAGCGATTCTCGCTCTGCGTTCTGCGTATCTGCGTTTTGTGTTGTTTCATTTTCTGATTGGGAGAAAGACCTACTACACACTATATCGCTCTCTCTCCCGTTGTTTTATGAGTCACAAACAGGGAACAAATGAGACCCCCAAGAACACGGAGTAGGCTGGACCACGCACTTCTGTCACATGATGGTGGCGGTGGTGGTTTCTGCCACCGAAAAAAGGGCGACTCTATTTGTCCGGTGGTGGTTTTGGGGTACGACGCATGTTGCGTCTGGCTTTCTCTGATTTACGAGATAGTGTTTCCTCACCCTTCGGGGTGTGTTCTAGGACCTCGGCCACTTCCCCCCTTGCCACGACACAGGTTTATGGCACTTTATATGGCACTCCGCATTTTATCGTGTTTCGGCAAAACATTATGCCACTAATAAAAGCGTTTTCATCGGGCATAGTTTTGCGGTCGCGCGCGCTGCTGCTGTTGCTGCTGCTGCTGCGGTCATTACGATCGACGATGGTATGTTGCCGCCGATCGTGCTAGGTCCACGTTGTCCGGAGATGGTGATTTTCGAGCCATAAAACCGAACATTTCTCAGCCACAGTATCCTACCTACGACGGGGCTGTTGTTTTAGTGACGCAGAAAAGCAAGCGCGCGCGCCAGGTCTGGCCTTACCTAGTGATTGCAACCGAGAAGTTGGTGTCTTTTACAGCTACACAGAAGGTGGTATGTTGCGCAGAGCCTCGGACGCAGATCGTCGCGAACATTACCGGGAAACCGAGAAGTGGGGGAATTAGCATGACATGCAAATGAGATGTTGAAGGATAGCGCAAGAAGAAACGCCGTGTGTGTAGTCATGAGAAACATGTACATAGCGCGTGTAAAGTGTCGAGGGTTTGTTGGGTTTCTTTTTTTCATCGCGATTTTCCGGGAATACCATGACCACCAGGTGTCGTCATCTGGTGCTTGCTGGTCCATCTTTTGATGCCCCGGTACCGTGTGTGATGGTGGTGGTACCTTTCTAATTTACCGCTACTACATTGTCATTAATGGTTTTTGCTTGTTTTTTTGTTTTTTGTGGTTGTTTCTTCTCGCGCTTGAGGAATGCGTGCATATTATTAACACTCTCGACTGAGAATTGGCAGTTGCGAAGGGTTTTGGGGGGGAGCATCTTTCATCGTTATGCTCGTAAAATGATCGCTAAGGAAGCTTAGTTGCTGATCTGCATGGCAATGTGCAGAAAAATATTTTTAACAGCTATCCTCTTCATTCGATAGCTTTTTGAAGAATTCTTCATTTTTGTGTTTGTTGACATTGTTTTGTCCAAAAATTGTTTTATTTTGAAGCGAAAAGAGGTCGAGCACCTACCTTTATCTTTTAGGTTGAAGTGTATTAATATTTTAGTTAGAAAAAATGACTGAATCAAAATGTAACGGTTCCGGCCAATTATGATCAGGTTTACTGCTTTAGAAAGGACACAATTTATAATGGTCTACAGGTATAAGTCACTTTCGAGTGCACCCACGAACGGACTGTTGGGCAATAGTATATTGTCAACAAATCGATGGCCCGCGGTCTCAATTAAGCCCGATGGTTTCTCAATGCGATTCTTGATTTCAAACAATCTCTATCTCTACAGTGCTAAGGGCCAGAATTGAATCTGAAATAATGAGCTTTTCATCTGGTACTGTTACTATGGCTGAGCGATATCTGGAGGCGGAGTGAACTAAGTAGTTTAGTCCACCGACGTGCAACTGGATAATTGGACGTTTTATTGATTAAATGTGCTCTAGATGCAAGTCGACAGCACATTTATCTATGTTCTGTTCTTTCTCGAATGTTTTGAGTTTCTGTTTCGTCCTTACTTGATTTAATTAACGTTCTGAACACCTTCTAGCAATATGAAAATTAAGGTATTTTTGATGCGCTTCAATATTATTATTTGTTGAGAAAAATATAAAATTATGCCAAAATATTTGCGTAATAACACTCACTAACTATGGCTAGAAAAATCGATTTCAAATGTGATCATTTAATAATAAACTGTTATTTAAAATAAAACCACAACCAATCGCTGTCGATGACCGACATGGTCTGCTACTTATAAAAAAAACCAATTAAACGACTATTGATCTACTTGCTACAGCGTCTGTCATAACAGATAACGTACAGACAACAGGGCATAGCGGAAAAAGCGGAGAAAACTAATTAAAACCACCTTACCACCACCATGGAAGGCAAATTCTCACAAAGAATCGTCTCAGAACGCAACGCAAATTGATGATTTATCGCTGCCTGAAAACTTTCTCGTCCTGCCAGGTTCTGGGCTATCTCGTGCAGAACTCGTCGTCCTGGGTAGGTCTTAGAACCTCACCTCGCAGTAAACCGCTTCTTTACCGACGGCGTTAAACGTGCAAGGATGAAAACTCGTTACTTTTCGCCCATTGTTACATGCAGCTGCTGCGAAAGCAGATTAACAATTTCCCATTTATTTGTTTATGTTTCATCAACAACAGCAGCAAAAAAGGTGGAGAAAAAAAGAGAATTTGCCATGCTAGAAAAACTAAGCAAATCTATGTTAGTAACCCTAGAGTTAGTAACCCTAAGTAAAACTAGCGTACCAGGTGGCGCCAACGACAGATTACTGGAGTTTCCTGCTCCACCTGATAGTGCTCTATACTTTCTCCTATCCCGGCTATCAGCTAAAACCTCGAAGCGAAGGAAAGTGAAAGCGAGGTAGAGGGACATCTGGCAGTGCTGGTGGTGGTGGTGCTGCTGCTGGTGATAGTGGTTGCATTGCTGCATAACGCAAAAAGCATCGTCCCACTTTTTACACGTCTAGTCACGACTGCCTCACGGGGAATTTGTCAAAGTGTTTCCGTCCTCCGTCCGTCCTCGTTTCTGTTTATGCTTCGCACTTCAGCTGCTACTCTGGCCACGGCACGTAGGGAGGATGCAGATGATGATGGGTGGTGCTGGCCAGTGCTACGTGCACCTGAGGGGCGATTTGAGTTGCCGCAAACCTGGGCACAGGTCTCACCTTAAGCGCTTCCGGAGCAACGGAGCTTGTCGCTTCTGCTTCTGCTCATCGGCAGATCATCGGCGCTTCTAAAGCGCGTGAATGGTGGGCACCCGTATGTAAAAGGATAAAGTTTCATCCGCTCACAACGACTACTACCACCACCGCCATGCACGACTGATCCCATGGTATTTAATTATTAACGATGTAATTATGAATAATGTGTCTAGTTTTGTAATTAGATTACAAGCCAAGCGCGCTAACTGTGTTGTTTTGCGTAGTACGGCCGCTGCGTTAGTTGTAGAAACTACTTTAAAGTGAACTACTACTTTATATTATCTTATGCGCACTTTTTAACGAAGATATTTTCTACAACAGCTACAAACAAGATGGAAATATTATTTAACATAACTCCATGGACCATGTTTCACTCAAACAAACCAAGTGCAGTATCTCGCGTGAAATGCTGCTGGCGCCGAACAGTCACTGACTCCCCGGCGTGATAATGTATGCTATCTTACATTGGATTGGAAGCATCGGCATGCAATTTCAATCAGCATCAGCATCACCCTTCTTCCTGTGACCTGCGGGAAATTTCGTTCGCAAACTACCTGGCAGTAATTGCTAGTGCTAGTAAGGTCCGCAGCGGATTGCTGTGTCCAGCTGTGTCCAGCGATAAATTGTAGCTTTTGGGGAAATACCTCAACGGTGGTATGTGCGCGGCGATTATGGCGAAATGGGTACCCGCCCTTGCCGCGGCATCGTATTAAGATCGTTGATTTCATTGCGAAAACTGCCCCGAAGCGCGGTTACCGCAACCTGGGTGAAGGTGTTGATGGAGTGCCACAAATAACAGACATCTTAGAAACGCGGAAACACACATTTCGCTTTCTTGCTCGCAAAGTGGTAGGTGGTCAAACGTTGCCAACGGGGGAACTGAGTGTCACCGCGGGACGGCTTGTTTTAGTTATTGGTTATTTATGCTTTTAAAATGTTATCACTTTCATCGAGCAAGTATATATTTAGTTTCAGTATACTTAAATGTATATTTTGTTTTGAGTGATAACATGAAAGAGATTCATAATAATACGCCACCTAAGAACTGGTCTAATAAAGTAATGTTCCTGTTGAGGTAACGACAAATGACACACAAAATCATACTTCAAGCGGAGAAACGTAAGCGATTCATGAAATAAAATATGGCTACCATTACATATTATTTATAATGCACCGTTACGACCATAATAAATTTCGAAACTCACCAGCTCCGCGAGAATTATGACTTCTTTTTGAGTCTTGGAGTAACGTATGGCTGGTCACACAGTATAAGGTTCCATGAGGATAGTTTCTACCTTCTAGTGCCCATACGGTTAGTACACACTACAAGCCAAGGTGTACGATACTAATGGTACATTCTTTACGTTCTTAGTGTTACTTTGAAATACGATCTGCGTCCCATCATCAAGATCGAGAAGTACGATAAAGCCATCTACAAAGGACGCTGTCGCTGGACTATGATAGAGAAATCAATGAGATTTATTCGGATTTCGACTTAGAAATCCCATCGAATTCGGTTAGAGCCTTATCATTTATGTGTGTGCGTGTGCGTTCCTGATGCGGCATTCTTTGCATCGTTTCGTGAATTTGAATATCTCAATAGCTATCATCGAAAATGTCTTTCCTGCAGCAGCAGCAGCAGCAGCAACAGCAGCAGCTCCATCAGAGGTTGATCCGTAAAATAACTCGCCCCCTTTTTTTTTTGACATGAAGCGTTGTGTTCCGTAAAATGACAGCTTCTAGGGTAGGCCCGCACAGTGTGCATAAAGCGCTTGACCCAAACACACACTCCGGTGAGCGAACTGCAACTTGACACTTTCGGGAAGGTCGACCTCTACCATAAATGGTCACTGAACATTTATCGATATCATCATCGGTGGTGGCTGCCATAGAGGAACCAATTTCTCGAGCCCTGGTTTTGGGGTACCGGTAAAAAAAAAACACTGGGACCGCTTTGTGGGCTCGGTTTGGCTCTTCCTCATTATACTTTGGTATTTTATAAAGGCTCAACACACCACGATTCGATGACACGGGCACTGGCGGCGGCCCGTGGCACCCGATTTGCATAATGTTGACTGTGTCGTTGCGCCCATTAGTATGCACGAAGCATACAAAGAAAACGAAATCATTTATGCTGTGAACAAGAATGTGTGCGAATGTCGATAAACAGAGAGCCGGCTATGGCCGGAGTGGCGGCAAGCACACAGCATCCACCATCACCACCACCACTACTAGCAGATGGGCGGATCAGGCGGATTGTTAAATGAAACGAAAACATATGCGCCCGGCGGCCGGCCAGTAAAACAAACTCTACTGGTTTCAATTTGATTGCAAATGAGCTGTTTCGAGAGTTTTGGGGCAAAAGATTTAAACAATAACGTTTAGTTTTTCAGTTTACTGTGGGCGAGATTTTCATAATTTATCGCTCAGTGTTTGGATTGGTTTGTAAAAGCCACTTTCGTAGCTTTTGGGACAGTGAAAATGAGATTTTAACAAATTAATTATTACACTAGAAGATGAGTAGAGTGTTTGAAGTTAATAGTAGGTATAATTATATTTCTATCATATTTTGTGCTTAAAAGAAGATTCAAAGACATTTTCATTGTTTCCCACCTTTTCGGCTTCGTTAGTATAAGCTTCTCTGTTCAGTTTTTGCTACAAAGTTATGCTCCATCATCTTCACCAGCCGAGAAGTAAGATTAATTACATCGATATGCAGAACATGTTCCATGCAGAACTTTGTCTGGAAATGTGCTACTGTAATCGCGTTAACAGCACCCGTCCTCAGACCATCATAACTGTATTCTGATAAAATTGATTTAATTAATTAGCGTTCCCCTGTAGCTTAATCAATGCCATTAGAGCTTTTCTGTGGCCAGCGGTGTTGCTATCCCTTTCCTTCAACACCATCACGGAGTTCTCTCTGAAAAAAACTTTTTCAAACCCCAAATCGAAAAAAAAACAGAATTCCTTTCACATTCACCAGCGCGATCGAAGCTAATTTAGAAAACCTCGTCAAACATTCAAAGCTACCTACCAAACGAAAACGAAGCAAAGAACCCCCCACAAAAAACCAATCATAAAAAGAATCGGATAAGCAAATGAAATGGTAAACGTTTGTCCAATCGCTCGAGAAATTAGCTTATCCTCCGGTCGAACGTATCAGGAAGTGATCATTCTCGGTTGGGGTCGAGGGGCCTTCTTGGGTCGGGAGGGTGCTGCCGAACGAGTTTTGATTAAAATTCTCAATTCCTTGATGGAGCCTTTTCCTTCCCATCGTCCCATCGGCGGCGGAGTCTTCCGGAGGGAGCTTTGTTTCTGACGGCTTCATTAAAAGTGATCCCAATTTTGTAGCGCGTCTGCGTTTTTCGCCATCGGTTTTACGGATCAGCAGCGGAATTCAACGCCGAATGCGATAGAAGAGTGTTCCTAGAGAGAGGGAGATGAAAAAAGCGGTGAATTCTACCAGTAGAACCAGTTTTTATTTTACCTATAAAGTGTTTGCCAAAATGAGGCGCATTGGGGGAGTTTATAAGTTCAGTGCCACCAAGAGGCGATATGTAGATCAGGCCGATGCAGATAATAATTAGTCTGCCATTAGTGTTCTGTCGTATCTTGGCCAATGCACACGCCGCCATGGGAATGAATTTAAATGCAGGACGACCGTTGTAGACGGTTTTAATGCATTCGGTGACCATGTCTGCGACAGTCGTAGTCTGAAACGTTGCTGAACGCGTGGCGCTGCATTTCATTCATTAAACATGTTGTCCATTGATTCAGGTATTCTTCAGGTGGTCTAGTGGAATGTCTTCCGTCAACCACCTACGTTGAGTGCAGCGTTCGAGGGGCGACGAATTTGGAATGCATCACTCGTAGTTAGATCACCTGTCAGGTGCATACGGAATAATGAAAACGCCCGGAGTAGACCACCGGTTGAGTGATGACATGTTGTACATGCTCGATGCAATGCTCTCCGATGCGTACCAGCTGTCAGTCATGCATGCATCACCAGTATTAATGGCAGTATAGTTGGATACTTTCAGTCAACGATAATTTGACTCTCTAACAACCAACCCAACATTCGATCAGTTAAAGTAAAGACAAGTTAAAATAGTTTTAAAAGAATAGACGAAACTTCACAAAGAAGTACCTAACACCAAGTGTTTTGGCCAACATCGGCGAATGAAATGATACGGTATAATCGAATGATTAACGCCGATGGCCAATGGTCCAACATCTGTATGCTTGATGTCTAGATGTATACCTTCCCCAGATACTGCTTGCTATCGAGATGCCTTGTATTCGCAGGGAAGGAGAAGGGAAGCAACCCTGAAACCGGGGACGATAAAGTGTCTTATCTGATAATCCACTCATTGAACCGGATGTTGTGCCATGTTGCCATGCTCCAATGCGACATAAAACCGAATGAGCTCATCATTTTCGATCCCTCACCATCGGGGCCATACGGACTGTGAGAGGAAACGGAAGTAAGACAGCCTCTCATTCGGTTTTTTGCCGCACCAAAATCTTGATCTCTCCTCCGTCAGTCGTCTCAGGTTCCTTGTACCTCCGCACCACTCCGCACAATGTCTCTCGGGGCATCTCTTTAGGTCAGCCTCGCCACTAGCAAACTCAGCAAACGGCAATAGGAAACATCACATTTGATTTCATTATTAAATCTGGACGCAAGATAAACATGAGCGATGCCACATTCCTGAATTAGAACGCTTTTAATATCGTCACTATGGCGTAGCGGACAAGCCGTCCGGGAGTAAGGAGAGAGGCAGACCCCTTGTGCTAACATACACATTCATGGTTTAATCACTGTCGAGCAAATGTGTGTGGATCCGTGTATATGGGTGGTGATGCTCCAGTATCCCGGAATGAAGAGACACATTCGTCCGACACCAGGAAGAGTAGATAGCTCTTTCGCCTCCCTCCCGAAAATCCGGAATTCAGCTCCATATCACCAAATGCACACCACGGATGTCTGGTAACTTATCGTGTTCCTGTGATCTCCCTTCTATATGTGACGCTCCCCACTCACACACACACACCCATTCGTCGTCCCGGCAACCGGCACCACCAGGCGATGGTGTTTATTTAATATTATAAGTTTTCGCCATTTTGTTTTCATTTGTGCCAGACGATGTCTACTACGTTGACGACGACCGCTCAATAGGGGCGCAGGGAGTCCTACTATCCCATAGTCCGATGGAGCTCTCCAGCTCCTCCAGCTCACTTATGGGATATTAATACAAGTCCCTCTTGGACTGATGGGTGGCTCCTGGATTGCCCTGGAATAATGGATCGGCAGCAGTAGTGCCGGTTTTGTCTCAAATTTGGCGCAACTTTAATACGACGGCAAAGGGCTACTGGCGTCAATTTGGGGAGCTCGATCCAGCGTTTAGATAACGGCGACGAACGGTGGCAACGTCGGAATTACGGCTGCTCGGCTATTAAAGAGTCCCGGCTACGGGCTACGGGCTCCCTCTGGCATCCAGCTACTACTAGGTGCCCGGTTGGTTGGTTGCTTGTGACTTCCGGTTTTTCGCTGGTGGCAGCCCCTATCCTAACCTCCGGATAGCAATCTATATCCCCTCGTATTTCCTCCTTTTTACCAGCTTAATAAACGGGGGAGCCCCTTTTGGCATCGCATGGAACGACGATAAACGTTGCTCGATCGCTTCTATTGTTTCTGTGTATGCGTGTGGGTGTCTATACGTCCTGCAGGTTGGCTGGCAAGGGTTTAGAGGGGTTCTATTTGTCCGTTTAATTTTCATTTTAAACGAATGAATCGCAAATACTTCTACCCAGGAATAATTTAACCGGCAAAAGGGCCAGCCAGACAATGGGGAGAAGAGGGGCCGTCGGTACGTCGTACACTCCAGTGTGCCTTGCAGGATAGCCTGAAATTGTGGGTTTACAACCGAGGAGGAAGAGGAAGCGTCCTCTCTGTTGACGAGGACGACGACGAAGACGAGGAGACGAGTTGTTTGAAAAGTTCATAAAACCCAGCAAGCGAGTCGTTGCTGACGTTGAGGAACTTGGTTGCGGTAAAAAGGGGTTTTTGGTTCCGCGGTTGCTCCATAACATTGGTCCGTTCTGGCCGCTTCGATGCTAGACTGCAACACGGGCCATTTGGTTGTAGGACATCGAGTTTTACACAATTTGATGAAGCCATTCCGGGAGCAGAGGGAGGCAATCATGGTGGCCAGGATCGCTGAGCAAATATGTGTTTGCATCAATATATTACATCGCACGACAACAGGCGGCGCCTCATATCGGGTTTGTTTCGGTTTCCGTTGTGCTCTGGATGGAATTGCAATTACAATTTTGATTTGTCGAGTTGTATGCAGTATACCTAGTAAAATCCATATAATTTTGAATCTAAACCCAAATCAAGTATTAATATAAGCATTTCTTCTTGGTGAAAGGACCCTTTGAGAGCGGTTTATTAATTATTATTAAGGGTATTATTTTATCATCTCTCTATAGGGCATGTAGTAGATGTTTTGTTGCAACAGTTGAAATTGGTAGAAATAGAGGCTTAAAGATGTTCAAAGCAGAACATTAGTTTAGATCGAAGGCTGGTTTAACCGTTTATATCATTTCCAGTTTAATTCAGTTTGTTTTGATTTTGAACATTATAATACATATTGTCCATAGCCAGAAAGTTCATCCTGTCTAGCAAAACCACAAAAAATGCCCAAATATTGTTACTAACGTTGCTGCCAATCAAGGTCTTCTGTACTAATAAATTATAAAATTGGAAACTATTCTACAGTAAAAATGTGACAAATAAATCCGATAAACCTTTATTGGCTTGAGAAAGACGAAAAAAGTGTAGTAGAAGAGGGAACAAAATGATGTTAAAGCAATTTTATGTGTATCTTTTGCTAGAAAGTTCTATCAAACACATGGTTGCTTTGATAGTAGAATATCATGCACCAACAAACCAGCATCAAAACTATCCTGGGATATCGTTAGTTGCGTGCGACCAGCTTCGATACTAATCGGTTTCTATAGCTGCTGCGTAGATTTTCTAAACTTTATTGTCATTCCAAAGAACTATCTGCCTCTGTTACGCTGTAG
This sequence comes from Anopheles darlingi, assembly GCF_943734745.1. Lineage (NCBI taxonomy): Eukaryota > Metazoa > Arthropoda > Insecta > Diptera > Culicidae > Anopheles > Anopheles darlingi. Next base: position 27,443,179 of record NC_064875.1, on the reverse strand, counting down.
ATCAAGCAAGAACGCAACTTTACAGCTTGTGAGTAATCTGATCTCCACCCCAATTCCTCAGAAAACGCAAAACCCCCACTTGCTCGCTCGCTCGCTCGTTCTGCAATTCTTCGCCGCCTTCGATCAAAACATACGCGCGCAGATTAGATACCTGTCAGGGGATTGCCTCAAAATGTTACTTCCACTGTCACTGGCCGGTGTCACGTACGTGTCTTTGAGGGGCCACAAATACAAAAATCAAACCAGTTTTTCGCGAAACAGCCCTTCCCCTCCTGTCTCTCACGCTACTCTTTTTGGCTGCTGCTGATTCGAAGGCAATTTCGGAATAACTTGCCAATCGAGTCATGTCCCGCTTCTTTATGTTTCGCTGGATTAATGGGATTACGATAAACCGCTTCTGACAGCGACAGAGAAAGAGGATTTGAGGACGTGAGAGATAAACCATCTTTATCCGCAAAGAATAAACTCGAAACAAGAAGGAGTAATCAAACATTTGCTAATTAATTTTTTAAAATATTTCTTTCTCTCCCCAGGTAAGAGACGGAGTTGCCGAAGAGAGGTGCATTTGGAGACTATGTTGCTGTTAAGACGAAGCTGCTGGACCACGGGAACGGCCCGGGGACCGAAAAACCATTAAATTTTAATTAATTAATCTCGTTAGCTGTCGATGAAATGGTTGTCAATCCCCCGTGCGCATGATTGCGATCCAAATGAAGCTTAAAATGCGGCAATTCCGGAGCACTGTAAGTCCATTCCCTAGTGGTCGGTCTGGAGACCGTTGCGTGTCACTACTCCTTTCTCTCGCACTACTCAATGGTATCGCCGGGACCGTCACCGAAAAGCCCGCGTCTCGCGCGCATATATAGGCGCGGTGATGAATTGTGCTCGGCGGAAAGTAAGACATCGCGCCGGGCACACAGAAGATGGATGAGCCGGGCGCTTAATTTTAGCATTTGTTTTCGGCCGTGTCGTGTTGTGGTGGCGTTTGGTTCCGCGGACTGGTATGGCGGGGTCGCCGTGTTTTGGCAACGTCAACGAGTCCGACAGCTGGCTGACAGTGTTTATCGCGACCGGGAGAGAGAGTGAGAGAGAGAGAGCGAGAAAAAGGTGAAGACGAAAATAAATATCTGACCGTGGCGTCCCTCGCGTGGTGGTAACGGTGAGTGCGTTGTCATGTCGCGAGGCAATCCGTTTACCGGCCCGGTTGAGAGGTGTGAGAATATTTGGATGTCCATGCCAGCCGTCCATACGGTCGTTTCTGGAGCTCATTACTTTGCGCCTTTGCGTTCCACGTATGCTTTGATCCATTTCGTTCCTGGGATCCTGACGTGTTGTGTTGCTGCTGCTGCCGCTTGTCGTTCCCATGCCCCATTGTCCGGTCAGTGGTAAAGCGATTTTGTTTGGGATTATTGATGGTAATTCGTTAAGCATTTTAGAACCTTATGGGACGCGATGATCGATGCGTACTAGACATGAGTTCTTTTGCATTGGGGGAATATATTATGTTGATGAATTGAGTAGCGGGGGTTTACCTTCACTATTCGAAGGTACATTAACATCCTAGGAGAGAAGTCTGTTTTATTATCCCCTCTCTGTTAAGTTTTAGGACGAATTCTATTGTTTTGTTCTGAAGCTCTTTTTATGCGATTTTCCACACATCATTTGAAAACAACTCATGCAATGTGTCATTAATCACTGTTGAGCACTGTCTCCGGGCGATTAGTCAGCTAAAATGAGTTCCTACAACCTTCGATCCTTTCAAGAATTTTTTTTTAAATAAATTTTTTTTTTACTTGATTCAAGTAAATTTTAAAAAATTGTATATTTTTTAACATGGCTCGATGCTTTTCTCTACTTTAAAGCGGTTTTCACAAAATCAATGTTTTCAAAACCGGTATTAGTGGTAGCAGAAAAACTACTAGACTGATCCCTTTTGCAGTTTTGGACACACTGTCCGCTCAATATTTGTCATTTGTCGAGTTTTTTTTTTTATAAAAGATGAAGAAAATTTCTGTAAAATAATTATGCAAAAATATTTTTTTCATGGAACGTAAAAATCATTACTTATGCTACTTCAAAATTCTATCAAAAACTTAAGAAAAACTCCATTAAGGTGATTAGAAACATTCTTTATCTTAGGGCTGGCGGTGCGACCATCATTATCTAACAAAAGAGAGTTATTTATCCACAGCTTCAATTTTCTTTATAAATATTCCTCAAACTACAACCAAAAATTCTTTATATGTGATGGTTGAATGTAACATTTTAACAAAAAATAAAACTAAAAGTTTTGTTACAAAAAAATCTAAAAAATAGTCCCATTTTCGATCCAAATTAACGAAACCTCGCTTCTTCTCTTCCCCCATTCTCTCAACCAAATCCAAAGATCAACAATAAATTAATTAGAGATCTTTTTGTTTTCTTTGAATTGATCATCCTTTGGTCCGGTGTTGAAGAACACGACGCAAGCACCACTTTGCACTTCACATAAAGCATAACCGTACGCGGATTACCGATGCAAATCCATGGGAGGTTTCGAGTTGGCGAATTAAAACGCCGAAAAGGAGAGGGGGGGGGGGGGAGCTCTCCACCAAGACGCAACTGCATAACCTCACTTTTCGTGACCGCGTGACAGCGACGACCCCCCGTTGTTGCTGTTGCCCAGCCTGCTGCTGGTGGCGCTTGTGCGATGCAGAGTTATTGACATGCGGTGCTCGGTATTCCTCAGGCCTTCTTCGACCTCGCTTCGGCCAAAAAGGGCAGAAGCGTTTGGCGAAATCGCTCAACGGGGTCCGCACACATAACCTGACACGCGCGTACGTCCCGTTTCCCCGTCCCCGTTGGTGTCGAGTGACTGAATTACGACTGCTGTACACTGCGCCCATAACCCCCGGGAATGCGTGCGTGCGTCAGATATCAAAGGCGGATTGTCGTTTGCGGGGAAGGTTTTATGTAAAATATTTGTTTAATATCGAATGGGAATTTAATTTAAAAATACAAAATGCCCAACTTCATTGAAATCAGCGGCGTGAGTGAGGCGTGATGATAGAGATACCAACCAACCAGACCTTAGCTTAGAAATATGCCATGCCTCTCTCTCCCATTCCCTCGAAAACACCTTCGGGGCACTCGGCGATGTCTGCAAGATTCGCAACAACAACTTTATCTACCGCGAACCGCTACGCGAACATTGTTGCTCGTGTCTTACCGGCGCTAGGGACAACGCAGGCAAGGCTGGCGGAGTGACCAGCCGGCGGTCTTGGTTGACATTTCAATGGCCTCCTCCGCCCCGCTCGGCACCCAAATAACCCCCCGAAGGCTACCAGACTGGCTCGTGCTCAAGACAACAAACCCCTTGGTACTGCGAGCAAGAGCGCAACGCTTTTTTTGCGTTTCCAGAAGTTCGACCACCGGAAGAGGAGGGAAACTCGCAGATGCACAACACCGACCGGAGCGTCTCTATCGACAATTTCGATCTAAATTACAACTTGCAACCTCGCTTTTTACCTTTTGCTGACAGCAGCAGCAGCAGCAGCAGCGGCCATCGTCCTATACGCAGTAACCTAGCAACGTGTGCAGCAGTACAACTCGTGCGCCCAATCCCAGAGGCAAAACCAGAGGTTTGTCTCGTGCCATGCCGTGCGGTGTTGTATAGGTGCACCTGGAGGGTGGGTGGTGGCCACAAACTGCTTTTGTGAGTTAAAAGTTAAATTCTGTTTGGCCAAGAAGCCAAGAAGCGTGCTGTTGTAGAGATGTGGCTTATAAAAGGCGGCTTCGTTCAACTTCGAAGGAGTCGAATTGTGACTTACAATGTCTGGGCTTTGTTTCGGTAGGGTTTTTTTGCCATCATTCTGTGTAGTTCGATCCAGAGCAAAAGTGGTAAGTCGATTATGGCATCGGATGCAAAAAGAAAGAAAGAGGGCCGGCGGTGCGATCATCATTTACGATTCGGTATCGGTAACCTGAAATTAGAAACCGACATGCAAATGATTATGCGCGCGCGCGCGCTGCTCTCTGGTCCTGGTCTGGTGTGCGAACGTATCAAGTTCGACGTACGATCGCTTGCTGGCTGTGGCCGGTTGGAGAGTCACATCTTTGCCCCCGGGCGGCGGGTCATAAAATGGGAACGTGGCGTGGCCCAAGAAGAGTAACACTCTGGCATGTTTATTGCTACCAGACCTCCGACCCTAAGGAGAAGGAGCGCGCGCGAATGTGCGCGAATGTATTATTTGCATAGAATGGCAACCTCGACCGGGGATGGTTTTGATTTGCGAAATTCGAACCATATGCTCGTCTCGTTGTGCGGTGATGCCGCCTGCAGATGATGATTCAACGGTGACGACTTGTGGGCGCATTCGTGTGTCACACTATGCCCTCGCAGGGAACGGGAGAAATGGTGGTAAAGTGGGGAGTAATCGTTTGCTATAATCAATCTATAGTGGCACGTGTGTGATTTTGGCAGCAGGTGTTACTGCATTTTCTAGTGAATATTTATGAAATTTAGTGTTAGGTACGGTTAACGAATTATGGCTTAATGACTACTACTTAATTCTACCTGGAATTAATTCTTTAGTAATTCCATCAATTTAATCACGACCTTACACTATTATTAATTTTCTCTTACGATTTAGAGCAATTTATAGTTAGTACAATTGCACCTCAAAAACTTAACACTTTTTGAGGCTGGAGTGATATGACAAATTGAATGTCCCTTTAAAGATGGGGATGTTATGGGAATCACTTTCAAAAAGGTCCAGAAATAAACAAAACAACTTCAAACGAAGCACTAAACTAAACTTGTTTCCCTGAAACAAACAATCGTAAACTTATCATTTGAATAACAATGACCTTTAAGATTAGCTTATGAAGGTTCAAGATTAAGGAGGGGCTTTGGTTATTTCGGGTTAAAAAAGGGCTTATTTTTGTAGGTTTTTAATGAAGAAACCATTCAACTTAATTTTTACAAATGAATGTCATATTAAACTACAACGTTTCAAGAACATTTGGTTCTATTTTGAGGAAGATTTGATCAAAACTACGTTCATGGCATCCAATCGAGAAAGGCAATTTTGCAAAAATGTACTTTTTGCGGTGCCCATCGTAGCTACGTGCTGGGTCATCTGAAACATACAAATGGGTATTCTTTTGTTAGATTATAAGTTTATCCAGGTAGCCCCGTCGAGTTTTTGTTGAATTTCCAATTTTTCAATTTTTGGCAGATTTTTAAAGTTGAAAAAGTGTTACTTTTTTCGATGTTGCCTCAAAAAACGAGTTTTATATTATTAAAAGAATTATCAAGAAAAAAGTATCAACAATTTTAACAAAAACTCGACGGGGCTACCTGGCAAATAGTGTGCAAATTATGTGTTCAAAATTTCAAATCGATCGGTCCAGTAGTTTTTATGCTACGATGGGCACCGACTTTGAAAACGTAGGTTTTGGGAATCGCGATTCAAAGTCGCGAGATGCTTTGAGCCTTATATGAAAGGCGGATTTTCAAAAATCAATATCGTTGTCAGTTTTGCTTCGATTAATCCCAAAATTTTACACAATACCCTTGAAAGGATAAAAGCTCATGAAAAATTGTAAAAAGTAAATGCGAAGAATTAAAATAAAATACCGAAGCCCCCCCTTAATGAAACAAGAAGAAACAAGATTAAAGAACTTTCCTAGCAATGAGTAAATCAATAAGATATTCAGGAACAATGAACTTGCGCTGAGGATAGACAACTAAATTTCTCGTCAAAAACTGTTCAGTGAATTTTATGTTTTAAAGAAAAAAAAATTGAACTGAAGCATATCCTTTCATTTATTAAATCTCCATTCGTTTCACAAACATCCAGGAAAGTTGTACATTGGTTTAGCAAATTGGCGCTACAATCGACTGTTGCTTCAGTGATGCAGGGTGATGATAGTGAAAATGACCTCTACTGTCTTTATTATTCAAAAGAAGGTTCATACTGTGATTGAGGATATTCATATAAATAAATCTAAATTCTTTAAAATTCGAAAGGAATAATATTATTATGATAATATTGTATTATGATTAAAAAATAATATGTTCACACTTACTCAGTTTTTTTTTCAATTTAGCATAGAAACAAACAAAATCAATGACATAGAAATCAAATTTACTCAAATCAAATCAAATTTATTTTGCTAATTTGAAAGTAAAACATGTTTTGTGATTCCCGATTCTAAATGCATAAGCTGTAATCCTACATCTATCTTGAATGTCATTATGGATTAAGCAATTATTATGAAATCAAAACGGGGTTAATTGATCAAATAATCGCTCAAAACCCCTACCCCAAAAGATTGACGAATTACCCGTGCGTTTCTACTGAACCTCGAGGGGCGTTGCGTGCACCGTTCTTATAATCCGCATCCGATTATCGCGAGAATCAAACAATTACACCGACAATACCGGCTTACTAAAGCGCACACTCTGCAAGAAATCACACGATAAGAACGTTCTGCGCAAATGAACGAAGCATAAGCTTCTTATTCAAACAATCCACCCGAGTGGTGCCGAAAAAACTGCGACGAAAAAGCTTCTAAGCTCCACTTTGTGTCCCCCCCTTTTGTTTAAAAGCTAACGGCCAGCGGCCATTTGGGGTAAATGAGGCTTAACCATGCAAGATCCTCAGCAGCAGCAGCGCCGGCATGCGAACCCAGGATTTGGAAAGGCTGGTGGAAAAGCATTAGGCAATTAGAGGAAAAACAACCAAATGGCCGACCAGGATCCGCGATGTGGCGTCTCCATTTCAGGCGGAACTCGGTTCGAGCTCTCTTACTGTCGAAAATCTCGATTGAAATATTCCATGAATATGAAATGATACGCACAGGCCGCCGTGGCCAGAAGGGCCCCCCGGAATGGAATGGAGTTGGCGTGTCTAAAATTAATTAAATGCTGCAAATGGAGCATTACTCCAGAACGAAGGGAGAAGGCGAGAGGAGGTGAACTGTGCGTGCACGAGGACGAGGACGCACACTCCTTCACGTGCCACGCATTTTCGTGGAAAAGGCCATCGAGGCCACGCGCCTCTGGAAATATTAGCCATGCAGTAAGGACCACGCACATGTGTGAGTGTGTGTGTGTGTTCTTCGAGGCCATTTCCTCCATTTCCACTACGTTGCTTTGCGGCTGCGTTTCCGTGTAAAATGGGTCAACAAACATTTAGTGTTCATCCGCCTCCGTTTTTGTTGGGGACATTTTGTTTCGCTTGGACCCCAGGTGGGGGGCTTCCTCAATGTGGCTCGTGATGTTTGGTGCGTAATTCTCACAATCGTTAACCTAAAGCTCCCAAAAGTAAGGACAAACAAAAAGAGGTGCGTTGCGATTGTTGGTAGCTGGATGCTTAGCAGACGCATTAACTCCCATACAGACACACAATCGAATGGGGCCCACGGGATCCGAATTGTTGTGGTTTCAAATTTCGCTTAGCAGAAGAGAACCTACCGACCGACCGGCGGCAACCCAACGACGACCATTTTACGTGGCGAAAGTTAATGAATTCAATCGATTTTCACATCGTTCTACTCGAATTTCGCTCGCTCGTGCACGCAAATTAGTTCCATTTTTGGGGCCAGTGGCCAGAGTGGTGAGTATCGCACGCGGTGGTGCGTGGTCGCGAAACTAAATTTGAATTTCGCCGAGCCGAGTTCTGGGGGCGGCGACATCCATCTCATTTGCATAACGGCGTGTCTGGAAAAAGTGGTAAAATTAAACCACTCGGAGGTTTCGGTTTGGGGGGCGGAAGATGATCCGGTGCCGACAGATAGAACATAGAATCACTTCAGAATGAGACTTGTCGCTAGTAGAGTGCTCTACGTTGGTTGAATAAAAGGTTGACTATTTCTTTTTTGTTGATTGAACTTCAAGCAGGAGTACTACTAGGACAATATACCATACACTCGTTTCCTCCTCTTCCAGCACATTTTTTTTTATAGGTTACTGTAGTTAAAGTCATTTGTTTACATAATGTAACGTATTGGTTTATTCTTAACAATACAATTAAACTGATCTTTTCAGCTGGTTGCTATGCTTTATATATTTCCCAGCATAGCAGCCAATGTGCACTATTCAACAATGATATACAACACATAACTACACAAGTTATTGACATGTCACTGTTTATCACTAAACAGGAAAGTCTGCGCAACATTTATCCACAAGAACAAGGACAACTTCGCACCTGACACTTGGGACATCACAACACAGTACATGTATCTAACTGCTCAACCTTCTCTATGGGCCTTTGTGTCGTCCTCTAGTCTTGTGTTGCTCGATTGCTCCGTTTTTATTGTCACTGGTCTGCCACAAGATTGCCAAAAATTTAAATATTGGATTGAACAATTTAAACCAAAATAATATAAAAGTTTTGATGAACTTCTATTTATCTCATCATATTCTTGCAATATGTTGGAAAAAATCTTCCATAAAAGCTTTACATCGTTCATTTCCACAAACCAGCTTCATCTCCTGCGCCATGTTCTAGTTGATGAGATACCGTAACGCATTTCCGGACCTTAATCGGCTTTCGCTTCGTGCTCGTGTCCCGTCCGCAAGATCACCCTCATTAGCTGTCAGATGGTGCTAGGTCCACTAGGGTTGTCGCAAACGTACGGATGTGGCGTCCATGATGATAGCGCCACGAAAACTATTTAGCCTCGCACCTCTTTTGCCAACCGGAGCAGGCAGGCGATATAGATGAGGTGGAAGGTGAGCGAGCAATCATTCATCATCTTGTCCACGAGCTGGGCCCTCTGTGTGTGTGTGTCGGTCGGTCGGGACTTAACATGCATCTCGTGCTAGAACTAGACCACTCAATGTAGTATGTAGTCATGTGCCGTGTGTCGTGAGTGTGGACCCCAGGTGTCTTCAACAGATCAGAGACGAACGCGAGCACATCATCCTGTCACTTTATCCTGCCCTTTAAGGTTTTTTTTCGATCGGACTGCTCACTGTGGACGAGGTGACTAGCTTCCAGTGACCAAATTGGCTCTTGTTTCTAACATTCCTCTGCCCAAACTCTATGCTGTTGTTTGGAAAAAGGGATCAATAATCTTACTAGCTTCCACTGTTCTGTCTCGGGTAATACTCTGCGTCGCCTCCAGAAGAATGGGACTCACCGTTACAGTTCGTGTGGCCACAATACAGCGCACGCAAAGCCACTAACCAGTAACAATGTTGACAAGCGAACTGGAAAAGGTGGAGGAGAGAAAGAGCGCGCGGGACAAGCGTTCATTATGGTGTCCAAGTTCCATCTTCCCATCGCCATCGCCGCTCTTACATCCATCACAAGTCCTTCAGCATGTGTCACGATAATGGGAAACGGGTTGTTACCTGCACGCGCCGCAGTCTGTCGGTCGTTCGGTTGGTCGGTCTGCGATCTCTGGACCAATTTTTCAAATCTTCCCTAAACCGAATCCAAAGTCGAGTGACTCAAACCCCGTGGCCCGTAGCAACAACTGGGATGGGGACTGACTGACTAGATGAAATGGAAAAGTCACGAATGTCGACGACGACAACGACGACGGCAACGATGATGATGATGATGGGCATGCTGGGTCATTTGTTGTTGCCCAAAGTCTTCTCCGGTGCCGTGTGCTGAAGGCAAATGAGGTGCTGAGTCGACCGGGCATCGAGTTGACGGTGGTGACGGCGTATGAGAAACCGAGGAGCGTGCTGGCGAAGGTTAACGTGCGGCGTACGCAAGAGTATCAATGGGAATGTCATTATATCGGTTTATGATCCACTTTGCTGTCATCGCAAGCGCGAGCATAAACTGATGAGCATGTAACGGAGCGACAGAAGGATACGATGATGGCGATGTGCCGGACATTGGCATCTAATTGTTTGCTTTATGCATCGGTCAGTGCTGGAGATAGCTAGAGAGCTTGGACAGGAACTTTAAAATCAGTTTCATCCTTTCATCCAGGAAATGATCCACTTGATGCTTTCGTTGCACTTTCTCCAATTACTTTGGATCTGGATTATCACTTTGATTTGTATATGTACTCGTCACTATAACTGACAAGTGCCTGGCGTCTGATAATGATTCTATTCTTTGAATTCTATTCTTTTCAACTCAATGTCGATAACGTTTAACGTTCCAGTTGAATCGGAGCATTTACAGTATGAAAAAAAGTGTAAGTGTAGTGTCCCCCCTGCATGAAAATTACGTTTCGGCTGTTTCCTCCACACAACTAAGTCCGAAAATCAAAGATCGTATATTAATAGTTTCGATCATATATCAATTCATCTTTTGAGATCCTATCGATGGTTCTATCGCCTAAAATAATGGTGTTATGAACCATGTTACTAGACAACTGATTCATTTTTATACGACTCTATGAATATCTCTAAGAAACGAACAACTATTAATTTGTTAGGTACTGTTTAGGCGCATAACTCCATTATTATAGACGATAGAACCATCGATAGAGTCTCAAAAGATGCGCATGAGATTAAAGATCTAAACTGCATCATTGAAATGGGAATATTATCTGACTATTTTGAAGATAAAACCATATTTGTTTTGTATTGGGTGGATAACTTTTTTTCGTACCTTTCTCTACTATATTTGCCCGATATTTTTTTTAATGGGTCTTTTTGAAAAAAGTAAAAAGTTGTAAAAAAAAGTAAAAGACGAATAAAAAACGAAACTATTGATACACGGTCTTTGATTTTCGGACTTAGTTGTTTGGAGAAAACAGCCAAAACGTAAATTTCATACAGAAGGGAATAAACTTTTTTTTCATGCTGTACGTTTCAGTTTATATGCCACTTGCCTAATTCACAAGCTTGTGGTAAGTCGCAGAGTCTTTGATCTCTTATGCAAAGATCTGAAATGATTTGAAACAGATGGTTTCGTATGTATGAACTCCAGAGCTGCGAATGGCCAGCGTTAGACTAAAAGGTGATGGAACTTGAGAGTCTTGTATCCATATCTCCCTTACATGTGATGTTGTTGATGTTCAAAGACTTTCATGGCGTCATACAACAGTATCTTTTTATCATAGATAGTCTTAGCATTAATTAAAATCAATATTGATTCATGTTTTCAAAGTTCTATGGTAAAGCATCTGATCAGAAGTAGAACTCTTTCCTCTACGGAATGATCTTTGCCAGTTATTTCGTCTGTTTGCCTGTCCTCAATAACAATATTTTTGGGAGAACAACACCATAATACCCCTATAATTGATGCAAAAGAATTATTTTCCACATTGAATATGGAATAAATTCCATATAGCGGCCAGCAGTATCAGGGAGTTCTCCTATTCCTAGAGCCGCGATTCGCTTTGAACTAGTTTCCTCCATTGAAACTCATTTACAATCACATTCACACGAATAAACATGTGTCTTATTTGTGAACCCCCAAAAAACATAGGACCGCGGATCGACCGGTCAATGGGATGCACTCGCTCTCTCTCTCTCTGCTCCCTTGGCACCAATTTCCCTTTCGGTGCCAATTGGTCCCATGATATGTGGCGTCGGTGGTAATTCCCATTTCCAGCCACCTAAAATCCACCACCACCACCACTAGGCCCGGTTAGGGTCGTTAAATGTGTCAAAGGCACCGCCATTAAAAATTATATCAATAAAAATTTCCCAATAAAGTGCTCGCCGTGGTCGGTGTTTTTTTTTTTTTTGGGGGGAGGAAGGATGCTGCTGGGCCGCTTGAGTACCACGTTATGCTCAACATAAGCGCGGGGGATGGGGAGGACCGCTAGCGACCCGGGTGCTGATTCATGTATTCATGTGTCCGGATGCGGTGCGGATGTGGGGAGTAGTTTTTGTGAAGTTTTGTTTCAGCATTTCGTTGGCGAGTGGGGCGTGGATGATGTCCACATGATGCTCCCTGTCCAGGTCATAAATTTTGTCAAACAAAACAAACGCCCTCCCCACCGCACCAGCCCAGTATTCATTCCTCCTCACATTCACGTGCACCACTTATGCTTTTTGCGTTTGCATGATTGTGAAACTACTGGCGCCGCCACACTCTTGTCGTTCTCTTCGCGTTCTCCTCGGATAATTCGTTTGCAAAAGAGAGGAAACTGCCGCCGCCCTCCGGCAGACGACAACATAAACCCGCAGCATAGCGCGGGTCCCTTTTCTTTGATCACTATATAGTCAGCCCCCGGATCGTACGATCGGTTGTCGTTTTGTTATTTATGGAGCAAACTTTCAAAACTGTGCGCCGACCGCAAGGCGCAAACCCGACGAAGTGATATCATCCAATTGAACTTCAAAAATTCGCCGATTCGCTTGCAAGGTTCAACTTCGCTCCGAATGCGCGCGTTTCTGACAGCTTTTGATCTCGTTATTGCGCTTATTATTGCTCCCTTCCCACTCTCGCTATGCTCTCACCATTGCGTGGTGGTGTTGGTGGCGAATGATAAATGGACCCGACGCCTGAGATGATCGTCTTCTGCTGCTGCTCTCTGCTCATCGTCGGGCGGTTCTGCGGTGACCCTAGACACCATCAGCAGAGTGCGCAGAGGTAGTCGGTCAGACGGCTGCTCAAACGCTTCTTCAACCCTGGAGTGGAGCTCTTCCTGCAACAGCCTGCCTGGTTCTGGTCTTCATAACCCCCGAGGCACTCTCTTTCCCGGTTGATTGGCGTTGATTTATTTATGAGCGATGGCGTCTCTTCCCATTCTTGGCCTCGAATCGCAGGCCAAGGCACGCGCATCTGCAAACGGAAACACGCCGCGCCATTCTGGAAAGGAAAATGTTTACTCATCGCGAGCGGGATCCAATGTTGTGCTGTGGAAAAAGAGGTGAATGCAGGAAAAGGGTGATCCAGCGAAATCAAAACAACTTGTCTCGGAGTTCCAACCTCCGGACTAACTTCAAGACAAGGCGGATGAAGGTGTCAGAAATGGGTTAACATGCAACTCGTCGTGGCCGCCGCCGACAACGACAACGGTGCGTCCAAAAGTAACGTTCTCACATCATTTACGATTTTTCCCTCCGCACCGGTTTTTTCCTTCATTTTGCTTTAATTTGGCGCAAAGCAACGAGTATGCTTTTCTTCGGTGTGATGTTGGATGCCACATTCCTCTCAATCCTTTCATCCCATCCCGGGTGGTGGTGGTGGTGAGGACAAAACGATGACAACTGCACAGGAAAGTAATAGGAACGGAGTTTCCCCCAAAGAAGTCATGTATGTGTCAAGTGCATTCCTCTCGGTGCCGAGATCGTTCGCCGGCGTTCGCACGAATTGTTCGCACGTTTGTTTCCACAAATTGCTCGGCACACGGCGGCGGAGGCAGCCGCTTTTCAGAGTAGGATGGAAATAACTTTTTTAAGTAGATGGATTGAGGAGATTGGTCTTGTTGACGCGATTTGCCATCACGCGGCTGTTGTCGTTCATTTTGTGCGGGACATCTTTTTTTTGTCTTTCGGCGTTATTAATGCGAAATGCCGAATGCCAGACGAAAAATCATGTACTCGTATTGGCGTGATTTACTGGATTGAAACCTATAAGACGGCGTAAAGGGTTCGTGAATTGTGAGCAGATATTTGTAGCAAACGAAGGAAAAGTCTTCAGATGAAAGCGAAAACGATGCAGCAAGTATTTACTATTATTTAAATCGAGAAAATGCATCTATTAAAGGTTTCATATTAAAAGAAGTTGAATTATCACTGAGTTGTAGTTGTACTTCGTTTAATACGCTAACTAAAGTTTACACTATACCTTTTCACTACATTGGGCAAAAAGGTTTTTCTTATGCTTCTCTACGTTCAATGTGCTTCCATGTTGGAGTTATTTTTAATGATGAAAGTAGTATTACATAGAACCAGGCTGGAACTTTACATCTTTAAAAAAAGCCTGTTTTATTGTTCATGTCGCTTTTGGTGATTTGACATTGCACTACTCACTGTAACACTATTCGAAACCTAATTGCTAATTGCGAAACAAATAATTGCTAAAAGAATCTTTTGAGATACCTTCAAGAGTGACTTATTATCGAACCATTTTTTTATAGTTCAAACAGAAACTTTACACCTTCTTGGTTGGATTTAACTAGGTTATCGAACTTCTTATGATGGGTTGATCTCAACGATCTACTTATTAGGTCCCTGATTTAGTTCATTCGATTCTGCTTAAAGATGACGAAAGATGGATTAATTTTGGGTCAGTTTCGCAGACCTGTGTTTTGATGGTTAAGAGTATATCTAAATACCGTTTAAACGCATTAAGTAATTGCTCATTATTTTGGCTATAATATATTTTTTCTCGAGTTAAAAATGATAAGAACTGGAGATTTTTACTTCACAGATACAAAACGTTCGGGCCAATAAAAACAAATGAAAAAAAATAAGGTTTTAACTGATTTTAACCGACATGATTTATGATTTGAGACCTATTTTTAAAAACTACTAGCTGCCCCGACAGACTTCGTACTGTCTTTGATCGGTCGAGGGTTTATCGTAAACAGGAACGTTAAAATTTCAGTAGATATAATTTTATCTATTCCATCATTTGGTCGTATTCAATTTATCAATGAACCCAATCAATAGTTAGGTCTGTTAGTGATGTTGAAAATAGAGATGCGACGTGATTGTAAATGTGACCTGGAAAGTTAACTTGATGTTTGAATTTTAAGGCTTTACTTTACGCGCCAAATGATGGCATTTGGTACAACGAATTATATTTTCCCAAGTATTTTTAAAAAAAGTTTGACTTTAGTATTCGGCTTGCACATAGCTCGTTAAGTTCAAATGCTGTGTATTTAACGGCATTACAATACGACACACTTGATCCATTTTTCCGGTATTCAGCTTACGATGATTTAAATAGTCACATGGTAGATCATAACTAAAAGCACCGCACTTCAAATTTACTCAAACGTCAATCGATCAGATCGAGGGTCTTTCTTTTCTATCGGACATTCTCGGTGATCATTCCAAACGCAAGCCGTTCCGGATAGATAGGATATGTTGGTATTGATTTCTATTACTATTCGGTTACTGCTGCTTTATATGTTTGTGCATGCAATTCCGATCGTTTACCATTCATAACCCGCTACGTTAAAAATCGTCAATGATAAGAGGCACGTAAATCAATAATCAAAAATTAATATAATTTTTGATCAATTCAAATACTTCACAACTGAATGAGTTTTTATAATTGTTTCATGTAAATTGACTTGTGAAACTTAAAGCAACTTCTTGATTAACTAATGACTTGATTGAACTTAAGAAATTGTTAAGAAAATTAAAACCAACAGTAGACACACCAATAAAAAATGGTAATGATTTCTGCAGCGATGCCGATCCCATTGTTGTCATTCCACCGCAGGCTCTCTCTCTCTCTCTCCCTCTCTCTCTCTCTCTCTCTCTCTCTCTCTCTTTCTCTCTCTCTCTCTCTCTCTATCGCTTTCTCTCTCTCTCTCTCTTTCTTTCTCTCTCTCTCTCTCTCTCTCTCTCTCTCTCTCTCTCTCTCTCTCTCTCGTTCTTCCATTGTTTTTATTCGCAACTATATAACTTTCCCACCCATCACTCTGCTCTGCAAGATGTACGGAATGGAGGGTGGTGATGGTGGATAGGTGAAAGAAGCAAGTAAAAGAGTATTAAGTGAATCCAATCGATTTAGAGACCATCAAAACCTAGGAAACGATACCCATATTGCCCTAGGACGTATTTTAAGGATTGGGGTTGTATGGAAGCTCCCCTTTTCCCTCATCCGATGTAGACCAAATTTTGTCCCATAGTTTCTCAGATGACCATCAACAATTGTGCAAGTTTTAATGCTATTCGGTTCATAACTTGCGGAGTAATGAATGTTTTTAACAGTCAAGTGTTAGAGGAGGGCATGAAGGAAGGTAGCGGGGGGTTTCTAACCATGCCTATAGCACTCACCGGCCCCAAAAACCCCCACATACCAAATTTGGAGTCAATCGGTCCAGTAGTTTCGGAGTCTATACCGGACATCCGGACAGACACATTCATTTTTATATATATAGATAGAAGATAGATATCGCACGATCTAATGTTGCAAAATCAGTGAAACATTTTTCGCCAATGAAATCTTACCCCACTCGCTGTATACTCCAGACATTGTTCTTTTTTTGATTGCCTACTTTTTTTTTGCACAGCAACTCACTCATTTGGATTAATATATTCTCGTATTTCTAATATTTTTGTTGCTTTTGAAATTAAATAGGTTTTGTTGAGCCTAAAAATCGAAAGAATTAAGAAACTAATTGAGGGACCTAATATTTTCGAACCTATTCGATGTATTTCTAAGGACTCGAGTACTCCTCAAGAAGTTCAAATTCTTTTAGTGTGTATAGCAGTTTCAACCATTCAATTTACTTGTAATTAAGTATTCTTGACCCAAAAACTAGTATACCGCAATTTCCCATTCCCGGTCCACATTTTAACATTTTCTCCAAAGAACAATCCATTTGCTATTCAAGAAACGACTACCCTCGAGCGTAACAAGCAACACTCTGAGCGGCTATTGGAATTTGTAATCCTTCGTTGCGGTCTATTGAGACTTCTATAGACGTTGGTGGTTTGCTGAACAAATTTATTTTATTCCAACGACGCAAACCCTAGGATATTTGCATCAATGCAACTGCGCGGCCGCCGCTACCCTCTCGCAAGACTGACCAATTAAAAGCAAAGATAAATCTTCAAGATGCACATCTTGAGATTCGCAACTCTCTTTCTCTCGCTCGCCGAGTCTTCGCATACAATTCTCCCGGCAATTGATAATGAGTAACTTCCAGTAGCTTTTTTCCTTTGGTCCCGAGCAAATCCCGATCGGCTTCGCTAATTGGTTTGCTTTTAAGTCGTCCTCTACCTTTACCGTCCTTTCCGGCTTCGGCAAGAAGAAGAGGAAGATCTCGCGCACCGCACGAGAGGAAAAGCATTTAAAAAAGAAACTGTTTAACCAGCCTGGTTGCTTCGTTTCTTTCTGCTTGCGACGCCCAGGGCGGCTGCAATCCATGTATGCACTGCGCTGCCTCTGCACGGGGACGGGGATTCATGCCGGACTATCCGTTGCTTAAGGCGAAACCACCTATAAATACTTTAAATAGAGAGTCGACCGATTACGGGGTTACGGTAATGTTGCTGTTGTTGTTGCTGGCGATGGCCGTACGGGGCACATACACACCATGAGGCCATGAGGAACGAGCACGCACCACGCACACCCACCCTCTTTGGTGACATTTACTCCCAGACAATGGCTAATAAATGTGCAATTATGGTACGCCTTTGGGCGCTTTTTTGCGCTGCAACCCACACGGCGACGACGAGGACGACGGTTCCATCCATGGTCGTCGTATGCAGAAAAGTGCATAGCGAACCAGCTAGAACTAGGCATATTGCCTCTTATGCCGGAGTGCTCATTTACCAAAAACGTCCTTCTCCCTTCTGATTGATCTTCGATCTTTTTCTTCTCCGCTTGCCGCACGCGTGGGGTTTTTCTTATAATCCCACCTCTGCATAGCGCCATCCTTTTTGAAGCATATGCGTACGAAGCACTGCGCGGCTTGAGTACTTTAGTGCCTCGTGCCAAGTGTGCCGCGAGTATGGACGCGTATGGTATCGGTCGTTTCTTAAGATCCCATTTTCCTTTCTTGTTAAAAACCGTCGCTGATCGTGGTGCGGCCGCAATTAGTGTGTGTGTGTGTACGCGCTCGTACGGCAATTTATGCACTTTATGCTGCTGCTGCTGCTGCTCACAGAGCTCACAGAGCTCTAGAGCATTCGTCTAATGGCAGTACGATTGTTGAACCCCTACATCCTAGGCCCACACTTTAAATTATTAGCTAAAGCGGGGGCTCTTGCGGCTCTTATGCAAAATGTTTGTTTCTGATGATGCAGATGCCGAATGTATGGTTGAGATGGAGGAGGGGGTCCTCCATTTGTTCCCTTTATCCCAGCGGGCGATCGCAAGCCGCGCGGACACGATCAAAGGGCGTCACGTTTTCACTCGCGGGGATTCGCTGGCGAATGGTATTAAGATATCGACATAAAGCCCGCAAGGTGTATCTGTTGTGGAGAGGGCACCTCTTTTTGTCTCTCTCTCTATGCGTGTGCTGTATGCTCGGTGTCGTGACTACCGATACCGTTTCCATGATTTAACACAGTTTGGCATTTGTTTTGCTGTCAGTAATGGCTTACTGTCGTGCAAAGTACATGGAAGCTTCCTCTACATATCAGATTTCCAATCATGTGCAGGTTTCGAGTTGATCGGAATGTTTCCTTACATACTTATCCAGTATTTACTTACTTATCCAGCTCTACATTCGATAAGTAGTCATAGACTGCACAAGAAGATACCATTTAGTAGACTAAGTCAATGTCCACTGTGTTGATACTAGTACACTAGTAAAGCATGGGACAGTTAATACTTGGCCGCACAAAAAAGGTCATATCTCAGGCAAAAAAGACGTAAAAAGAAAAGAAAGGTGTCATTTTGCAGGTTTTATTATTGCCTTTAATAAAAAATATTGATGAAAAATATTCATTTGTTTTTATAAGACTCTTTTAACGTTTACTTTGACAACACTCAAAAATGTTTGCACAGTACTGTAGGTCACATCATTGCCATATTGTTGCACATCACCCTCATTTCAGTTGATTTTTTTAATTTCTGATATTATTTTTAAGTTTCCTTATGATATTTGTCGAATAGAAATCGATGGAACGAAAATCCAGTCGTTTTGGTGGATTGATCGCTTTCCCTAACATCGATCTATTTGAATACAGAAAAATTAACTCACATATCTTCGGCAAGAACAGCTACTTAAATCATACCAATCGTACACAGGATTATTGGTGGACAAATGAAAGACAAAATTCTTTTACGTAGATCCTCTTTTCTTGCGCAATGGTGAAAACATTTGATTTGTCGCAGCAATTTCATATCCCATGCCAAATCATCATCTTACGGGCAAATTTATCTCCGTAAATAAACCAAACCCTTGCTAAATCGTTCCCTCTATAATTGGCAAAGTCCATATTTTTCTTAATGCATTATTAGGTGTGTTCCATCGTCCATAAAAACCATTCAAATCGAGTTTTAATAGTGAGTGTGCAGACTTCTTTTTAGCCTTTCACGTTCCATCGGCGATAACTTTTGAAGGCATGGATCAATTTTGAGAAAAAACCCAATTACCACGAAACAAACAGACTACAATGATTAAAACGCTGTCAACAGAATTGCAAAGTGACCACTAGTCGCGCTGCAATGATTAAAAATAAGCGGCCAAATATTAACTGTTCCATGCGTTATAACAGTTTTAAGTTCGAAAAGAAAGGATCTGTTTTCGCCACTATATTGAATTTATTTTTACCTTGATTTAAGTACTAAACAGTATATTAATTGCATCCCGTCTCCGTATTTCCACTTTCCACAGCCCAGTACCGTGCTCCGCGCATCGTCGAACACCCGAGCAACGTGCTGGTACCGAAGAACGAACCGACGACGCTGAACTGCAAGGCGGAAGGGAAGCCGGAACCGAAGATCACCTGGTACAAGGACGGCGAACCGCTCAAACTGACCTCAAACCATGTCCTGATGCCGGCCGGTTCGCTCTTCTTCCTGAGGACGCTTCACAGCAAGAAGGAGAACAGTGTCGGCGTCTACTGGTGTGTCGCGTCGAGTGAGGCCGGCGTCGCCCAGAGCCGGAATGCGACGCTGCAAGTTGCACGTAAGTATGCTAGTAGGAGGTCTTAAGCAGTTCGTTTCGAATACCTTTTTTTGGGGGGAAAGCACGAGACGAGACGAGATAAGGTGGTTCGTTCGCTGCTACGAATGTTGGATTAGCCAAATGTTATTTACTCCACCAGAGAGTCAACGTTTTCCCTGTCTGCTTCCATCTCGGGCTTATTGGATTAACTTCTTATCTTATCGTTAATGCAAAGGTGTCACAGATTAGCTAGAAAAACCCCTCTTCATATCTATCGCTCTCCCTCTCTATCTCTCACACACACAGACCCTCTTTCTATGTCCGTTACTCCACGCTGGCGCCACGCATCAGCGCGAGTGATGGCCCGTAGGCCTCCATCTCCATCTCACCTAATGCCAATCTTCACCTGCCTTGACTTTGTATCTATAATTTAATGCTGCACCAATTTGCATAATTATTTATTACAGCAACGATACATCCTGATGTAGGAAAGTCTCGTATGTATGTATACCCCCTTGTGCGCTTGCGACCACGTGTCGTCGTCAGTTGGCCTTTGGACTCCACTCGAAGCTCTCTAGCTAATCTTCACTTAGGAAACGGGGAGGGGCCGTGAGGACCATTATCGCTGTCCGCCGAGCATCATCGGTGTGTGATGATAATGTGTAGGAAAGTTCAGCATTAAACGATGGTGGTGACCACGAGGCCACGATGGCTTCTCTATGGCTTCCTTTCACATAATGTGCCATGTGCCTTCGAAGTTACTGGAGGTTGCCGTTACCAAAGACCCACGATGCACGCACAGGTGGAGTGGAGCGCGTTCCGTGTCACAGTGAAATTGATGCTTTGTCACACTTCTATGAATAGACATGAGCGCCTGCGATCATGAGGTGTGCCTCCGGTTGAGTGGTGGGCACCGCGATTGATGGAACGCGCCACACCAGACCGCCTTTTGCCAAAAGGAAAGAGTGAGAAAGATAGAGCTCGTGATCCCCGATACGACGCCAGCGCCAGCAAAAAGTAAAACGGCGTCGGCCTCTCGAACGGCCATTTTATGTAGATTAAATTTATTGGACCGAATGAATCTCCGTCGAGCGTTACCGATATCCCTCCACCACTCCACAGCACCGGCGGGTCCACCTCTCCGCTTTGCCGAGGGGTATTGAAGCTGAAGTTCATGTCACTTGTCAGAATGGCCTGGCCGGGGAACGGGGAAAAGGAACCGGGGGGAGTCAAGTTTACGGATCAAGTGGAAGGTAACCATCCGGCTAATGTTATGCTTATAAAGAGGCCGCTGCTCTGTTCCTGTTGGGCCTTTAGGACGCGTTTGCGAAAGAACGCGTTCGGGTTTCAATAACTCTTCAGTCGATTAGAGATAGGCCACCCTTTACGATTTGATTATTCAATAATAATTGTAGGAATTTGAAATCAATTCATCCGTTCTGGGTAGGATGGCATCACGACTAAACATGTTGTCTTCTTGCGTGTCATCGTGGTCTTTCTGTCGAAAAAAAATCTTAAAAAACCGCAGACATAGGAAGTAGAAGCGGTTCCCAAGATTGAATTACTGTTCGCGCCGGTGTCAAAAGTCATTAATCCAGAGGTCGATTCTTACGCCTGTTCGATTGCGTTAGCATCAGCACCCAAAGCATGTTTTGAAATTGAAGAAGAAACACTACGGCATGTCAAGGGTGATAATTATCACGATGAGCTGCAGTGAAACGTGAGATGATGATTGGACCCGTTCGTAAACATCCCTCAACAGTTAGTTTAACGTTCAACGCAATTACACAATGGATGGCGTTGTTTAACACGTTTAACACTATGAGAAAATGTGATACAAAATACTGAGTTTATTGATTTCTTAAAAAAATGTTATCAACAAATTTACAACCATCCTAAACCGTCTTTAAAATTTTTATGCAGCTTTAAAGTTATTTTTTCATTCCGAATCAGTTATGAACAAATCATAGTGCACTGTGATTTTGTTCCTGATGCGTTGCTTTGCAAAAGATGTTTGCTGCATCCAAGTAGGCGCCGCTGAATCCATGAAAGGTAGCAAAGATTTGTATGGGACCCCCCCTTTCTTAAAACGACCCAATCTTGGCATCTGAAGTTGATAATGACAGTTGATAATGTTGGTAGATAATTATTTTTAAAACACGTAGCTATAAACTCTAGTGTTAAATATACAAAGATACTCTCACATCTACTAAATCTATTGCATTCGTTTTGTCTATTTCAGTGCTACGAGAAGAGTTCCGGCTAGAGCCTAAGGATACGCGCGTGGCAGCCGGCGAGACGGCGCTGCTCGAATGTGGGGCACCGAAGGGTAGTCCCGAGCCAACGATCCGCTGGATGAAGGATGACGATCGGATAGTGCTGGAGGAGAATCTGCGCTCCGCGAAAGAGAACGGCCGGATGCGGATCGTCGATGGTGGTAACCTGATGATCAGCGATGTCCGGCCACAGGACAGTGGCCGGTATCAGTGCATCGCCCAGAATATGGTCGGTTCACGCGAGAGCGCCATCGCCCGGCTGACGGTGCAAGGTAAGCTGTCGTCGTTTGCTGCTTCTTGAGCAAGACGTTCTTGAAGACGATGTTCCTCCTCTGCAGCTAACGGTTTGATATTTGATTTATGGAACATGTTTATTATCTTTAAGCTTTACCTCCCCGAAGGGCTTCGCTGATTTGCTCCAATTTCAATTTCACAAGCGAAAAAAAGAAACGAAACCGCGCAAACCGATCTTGGCGCTGCCGTCGACTGCAATGACTCCATCGATCAGCGCCCATGGCGTGGTTGCCATGAGGCCATGTGGAATGTCAGAAGCGCACCACGGAACCGTTAGAACAGAACCGAACAGTCGAGTTATGAGTTCTCGTTTTCCCAGCGCTTGCGTTCTTGAAGACATGGTTGATTCATTTGGTCAGCCCATCGGTCATCTGCAATAGCCGGGAGCTAGATTTCGTAAACGAGGGGTGAAGGCACACACACACTGGGCTGTCTGGTCGCCGGTTTCGTTAATCGATTTTCCAATTTTGCCATTTCGTGGCCTTCGCTAACTCGGAACCAGCGCAAGTAGTAATTTGCTGGCCGTTGAAAAATCTCTGGTAGTCGAGGACGATCGCTGGCTGGCCGTACTCTAATTAAAGCAGTTACTTTTAAGGTATTCTAAATTGCGGACGATTTATGGAACCACGGACCGCGGTCCGCAGATGATGGATTCTCGAGGCAGGGCTTTCCTCCCGAAGTGGTTGTCGATTCTCGGACACTTTGGACGAAATTGGAGCTTCATTTTAGAGAAGTCGATACCGGTTACAAGGGAAAATGAGAGCTTGTTAGACATAGTACTGATAACTAAGTTTAGGGAGAAGAATTCTAAAACTCCTTAATTAAGGCATTATGTTTGATAGGCTGCCAGCTTCATTATCCAATGTTCGCCACCGTTTTTAAATTGGTTCTTATATGCTTTTCACTTTTTTGCTCATTTTTTTAATTTTATCTTTCCATTTATCTACCTTTCACTTTTTTATATCTCGTAACATTTGTTTAAAAGTCTTTTATTTTACGCTTGATTCTTTCGGGTTCTACTCACATTTTGTATTGTTATCTTCCTTTTTCCGTCTTATTTTCTTCCACATTTAGTTGAATCTGCATTCAATAGTGGTATCCTCTGCCTTTCATCGCATTTTCGTTGCTTAGCACTTTTACTTTATGCCTTGAGTGATTGTTATCCCTTAGCTAAACCGAAGCTAAACAAAATGCTGATCAAAGCGTTTCATGTGTTTTCTGTTCCCCATCTGTGGCCCCTATTTACTTTGATTCAATTCGTAATCTAATTGTAAATTAGTCTCCAACGAAACGCCATTGCTTCTCCAACGGAAAAAGGGGGAGTCCTCCTGTCAGGACAATTCCAAGCTTCCTTTTCGGAGGAGAGTCCTGACTCGCAATAAATTCCTATATTATATTCGTCCACATCACGCCCACAGTAAGCTCTCCCCCACATAAGACAGCTGGAATTGTAAATAGGCATCGAAGCAAAATAGACCGTTATTCTTCCTTTACGTGCGAGGAAGACATTTTTTTGCTGCGTTGCGCTGCCGTATGGTGAAAGCAGTAGAAAGCAGGAAACAAACAGGAAGCGCCTTCGCCTCCGACACCTTCTGGGGCGCGAGCGAAGCAATAAACCAATCAAATCGAGGTCGAACGCTCGGCTGTTGTACGACGGCCGGACGGCGCTGCTCAAATCAAGAGCTCACTATTGCGGCGGCTCTTGGCTATATTGGCCTCAACTTTCGGTTTCTATGCTGCCGACATTGCCAGTTCCGGTCACGCCCCGTGCAGTTCTGTTCCGCCTGATGTCAATTGATTATTGCTGACTTCCGGAGTTTTCTGCTTTCTTTCCCGAAAAATCCACCGATGCATGCGGATCTCCCTGCTGCAGGGCTGTCCTCGTCGTGCGATGGGAGAAAGCCAGGATATATATGGCCCCTCGGCTGGCATGATTGGAGCATATTTTGTGGCGGGGTATTCCCGGGGATTTTATTAGAATTTTATGTCGTCATGATGAGGAAAAGTTTTCCGGCCTTCCACTCGGTGCTTAGCGGCCTCATTTCGGCTGCAATGAAAAAGGCGGAAGGAAGGCGGATGGGCCGGCGAATGTATTTTCTTTTGAGGCCGTTCTCTGATCAGCGATTTTCGTATGGGTGTCTGTGTGTGTGCGCGATGTTTTAGCACCTCTTTCACCACAAAAAGTGCTCCAAGGATTGTGAAGAATTGGTAGGAGGCCGCTATATACGGCCTCGTATTCACACTAAAGACCGGCTCGAAACGGAAAGAAAGACTCATCGCCGCACTCGGTCATAAATCAATTCAAAGTTGTTGCTTCCCACATTCGTTCCACCGTTTCTGCTGACGATGGGCGTACCGAAAGCCTCCTTCCTTTGTATGCGGGCCTCGCTGGTAGTCGTATCTCACAAACGAGTACGAGTAGGAAGGTGGATACTAAAAGAAAGAAGCAGTTTGGTTTTCTAGGATACCATTTCAGGCTTTTTGTGAAACACTTTCACACTTTTTT
>NC_064875.1:27383438-27413438 GCF_943734745.1 Anopheles darlingi | reverse complement strand
CGTTCCCTTGAATCGCAGTACCTTTTGCGGCTGCCCCAAAATGTCGCTTCTCTAAAGAGGGTTCTCTATGTATATAGAAGGTGCTTGAGATCTGTATTGCTTCAGACAAATGTGCTGGATGGAGCATATAAACTCCTAGACGTGTAAGTTGTTAGGAAAATCGATTTTCAAACGATTACCCAACTATGGAACCACTTCCTATAGTAAGACTCACACAATTCAGAAGCCTTTTCTCGTCTATTTCCCATTAAAGTTTATACGAAAGCAGCCACTGCCGTGCCATCGGAGGGATTGTGCAAATTTAATTAAATCCATGAACCGCCGTGTGCGATGTTGTGTGTGTTTATATACATAACATACCCACATGAGGAGGAAGCCCTCAATTACCTATCGTCAACCAGCAAGTCCCCAAAGGGGGGGATATACTATATATTTTCTGCTGGAATTCCAGATTGGCCCTTCTTGAACGTGAACAGCAACAGAACAGCGAAGCTTTGAACGGCAGCCACACGGAGTGTTTCGTGACGCACGCAACCTATCCCCACTCTTAGACAAGGGAGGGAGTTTCAGGAATGCGACGTTTTTCACATTTCTTCTCCTTCCGAACGCCGTCTTACCGACCAACCGACCGACCGGCATCACGTTAAAGTGCTGCTCCTATTCCTACTGCTCGTCTCGAAATAAAGAGCGGAATGAGTTCCTATTTGTATGTTTTCGGTACATGATGGCCGTGACCTAGGAAACCCGGGGCGGTGACTTGTTACTAACGAAGCCGCAAGCAACCAAGCAACCAAGCAAGCCTTCCGGAGCGTGGCCGCGAGGTCGGTAGAATCGTTTAATCTTGTGAGTGAACTGGCGCCACGCCACGTGTCTACGCCTAAAACCTCAACCGCCTTTACCTACCGTACTGTTGCTAGCTATACCCCTCTGGTTGGACCTCTTGTGCGAAAAGCGAAACAAGATTGTCTCCGAAAAACGTGCACCACTCCGGAACATGGACAAGCAGCAGCAGCACAAGGGGTTAATGTTAAGCGCAGCTCTAACCCCGGGAACGGCAAAGCGCGTCCCGCACGTCCTAATCAGTGTCTCAAGACACTGAACCAGCCCCCCCGTGTGTATGGTGGTTGCTATGGTGGCCACCTTGGCGAACTCGATGACAACACGCACGACATGACAGGCGGTGGCGGTGAGTTTGGTCTTTACATGTCCGGATACACACAGCATGCCGGGTACCGTGCGTGTTGTTACGACAATCTTTCAATCGTTCTCATTCACTGTTAGTGTCGCTCGCTGTTGTGTTTGCCTTTCGGTGGCGGTCGTGGCCATACGCGGCTGCATCTCCTCTTCCTTTGCAACGTGCTCCTATCAAGGATCTTGCTTCGGAGATGCACCAGAGCACTTGGTCGTAAGCAGATGGTCGATTGCAGCAGGCGGGGCCACATGATTCGCATGTCGCACGAGCAAATTGACAGAGAACAAGCAGCACCTACGAGCATTCGAATCCCGACGTAAGCTCGAAAAGGTAATCGGTGGTGTTGTCCCTCGGCGAGATGTGTGTGTAGAGATTGTTCGGTTAATCCAATGATACTATCCAGAGTGTTGATGCTGCCTAGGTTGTCGCTAGGAACGATTTAACAAATTCGAGCATTCCGTGCAACTAATTCGCCTAACCGCATTACCATTTATTGTTATCTTGGGTCAAGTGTCATTGGATATTATTGTTGTTACGTTAAAGAAGCTGCTTCGTTAAAGAAGTTGGGGTGCTGGTTGAAGCCAACAATTGGCATCAATTGCTTCGAACCCGCCAGCTCATGTAAATCAGCAGAGCAGGCCTTGCTAGTTGTGTGCTCTCGTCCCGAAGGAACCCACGCAAAATTATTTTCAATATCCAAGGCATGCGGCGTGGCACATCAAGAACACTACCGGAACGAAGATCAACCCAACTGTCCCTATCTTCCTTCCGCATCACCGTCACTCTACAGAGCAGCGGCGATGCTATGCATGCATACTTTTTGCTCAAAATTGGGTCACCAGCATACAATCGGCAGTCCGGAATCAGGCACATACTTTACCTCCAACGAGCGAGCGACGAGATGCGCCTACGGCCTCTTGGGTCGTGCGCGCGTCGGCGGACATTTGTTAGTTTCGGCGCACCAGTCACCAGCGCGTGGTGATGGTGCTGCTCTTGCTCCTGCTGCCAACAACCCTCATAAACGGTCAACGGTTTTTGATTTATTTCGCAGATCTACGGAACGAGGACAGTGGCTGGTACCGATGCGTGGCCTTTTCCGAGAAAGGCGAGACCTCATGGAGTGCTCACTTAACGGTTAGTTTATTTGCTTTTCATCATGGAAAGTGGAAGAGAACGATCTCTCAAAGCTGAAGAAAGGACGGTCCTGTATGCTAGTAGCCTGGTGGTAGTGCTGCTACTACTACTGCTACTACTACTACTAGGTCGCAACAGAATGTTACATCCCATAACGTTTCAATCTCAATCGTTGTCCACCACCGCCCCGTAGGTTGAGAGCAATCTTTCCTCGATGCAGCATCGATCGCACAATGCCGATCTGCTACCATCGGCACCGGGCATCCCGAGGGCGGTGAACATAACGAACAGCAACATTACGCTGACATGGAGCCGGGGTCAGGGCGAACTGCAGATCAACCCGATCACGAGCGGCTTCACGATCGAGTACTACAGCCCGGAGGAGAAGGCGGGCTGGATAAAGGCGATGAGCCGCATTCCGGGCTACACTGCCACGGTAAGTACGCCTGTTGACTTGTTGTAGATGTTGTTCTCGATCCAGGTTTCGGTGGACATGTTATTAAACCTCCTTCGTTTGTTTGTGTGCTTTCACTTCACCAACCAGATAACGAACCTTTCGCCATCGACATCGTACATGTTCATCATTCGAGCGGAGAACAGCTACGGATACTCGGCGCCATCGCCAACCTCACCCATCATGCGTACCCTGTCCGCTAGTGACGGTGTGACGATGCCCGAAGAGATCGAAACTGCTCGAGTTGTACTTAACGAACAGGTGAGTTGAAGTAGGCGAAGACCTTGTCGCATAATTCGGGGAACTTACTTTGGAAGAAGATACAGAATGACTCCGAATATCCGACCGGAACTAACGAATTGTGTTCGATTTCACTCTCGCCAGATTGTCGAGCTGGTCGACGTGGTGGCATTGAACTCCACCAGCGTCCGGCTAGAGTGGCAGCTACACATCAGCAACACCGAAGAGTACGTCGAGGGTATGTACGTCCGGTTCCGCAACTTATCCGCTGCGGACCGGCAAAGCTACAGTATGCTCACGATACCGATCACACCATCCGAAACGTACGTCATCACGGGATTGGCCAAGTTTACGCGATACGAATTCTTTCTGACACCCTTCTTCAAAACCGTCGAAGGTCAACCGACCAGCTCGAAGGTGGTTCAAACACTGGAAGACTATCCCACCGGATCACCGGTCAATGTGCAGACCGGTATGGTCAACCTAACGACCGGACTGGTCAATTGGCTTCCACCACCGGAAAGCCAAGTAAACGGTGTACTGCTCGGCTATAAGGTGCAGCTACGTGCCCTTAACTCAACGAAAGTTCTGGCACAGATCACTCTGAATGCTTCCACTACTTCGATTGTGTTCCATAGTCTCACAACCGGCACAACGTACACGATACGGGTTGTTGCTTTTAATCGAGTAGGCCCTGGTCCGTACTCGAAGCCTACTTTTCTCGTGATGGATCCAGCGCACGTCATTGCACCACCACGAGCCCATAATTCGCTCAGCGAGATGGAGGGCTATCGGCATACGAATCTGTTGCATGATCCTTGGTTCATGATCGGGATGGTGCTTCTGTTGCTGATGGTGCTAACGATCGCATCCGCCGGTACGATCCTGTTCCTGCGGCATCGCTCGAAGCTAAGCAAAGAAATTCTGAGTGCAAGTGTACCCGTGATCACGAGTAGCACCGATAGCCGGAGACCGATTGCTGTGTCGAGGCGCGATTGTCTCTGGATCGATCGAGGCTGGAAGTCGACCGATACGGACAAGGATTCGGGGTTGAGTGAGGCGAAGCTGCTCGAGGGTAGCCAGAACACGAACGCAAACTATGCGGACGTTAGCACGGATTATGCGGAAGTGGATCCCAGGAGTATTACCTCGTTCTACAATAGTCGGAAGGTAGGTTCCGGCAGCGGATTGAAAGAAGTGAATGAAACAACCATAAAATGCCTCTCTCTGGTATACAGTCCCCAGACAATCCTTCACCGTATGCCACGACGGTGCTGGTGAACGGAAATCCCAACGAGACGACCAAAATCATCTATCAAGGGATGGATGGATACATTTCGGGTGCTTCGACGAACCGTTCGGATCCCGCGACCTACCTGTCCGGTCATCCGAAGGCCTTCACGCCCGTCCCATACAGTCAAGGTAGGTGGCACCTTCACACACACTCTCACTCTCTCTAGAGGATACTAACCTTCCCTGTGTTGTTTTCAACTAACCGAACCACAAAACCGCAATCCATCCTCCAGCACCCGCTAACTGGATTGACTTTCTTCCACCGCCCCCGGAACATCCGCCACCGATACCGCAAGCTTTAGACCATCACATCCATCTAAATCATGTGTATCCCTCGGAGCTGATCGGTGGCAGCGTTACCACACCAAACGCGGTCCCCATCGGTTCCCAGGGATCGCTGCTCCGCTGTGGATCGGCCCAATCCGGTATCTATAAGTAAGTAGAGTGTGTGTGTTTTCAGGGGTGGACGGTACACCTGTCGTGTCTGCTGGATACTAATACTACTCCTCTTTCTGTATTTCTCGCTTTACTCACTCACCTTTCCTGTGCTTTCTGTGGGTGCTCGTCTTACGTACTAAACACAAACCCTCCTAAACCTGACTCTTGTAGTGGCGGAAGCACTCAACATTCATATCAATATGTAGATCCTTCCCTGTTAGGCCGCGGCAGTTCCTCGAGGAGTAGCTCCAACGAGTGTACGATGCGGAATGTACCGCCATTGCCACTGCCACCGTCGCAGCAGCAGCAACAGCAGCAGAACAATCACTACCCACCGCATCATCATCATAATGGTAGTGGCGGTACGCCGGGTTCGATGGAGCCACCGTACTTCAACGATGAGGTGTACAACAGTCCCATCAAGAATGGTGGTGACGTCAGCTATCATCATCCGTATCGGATGCCTAACTCGTCGTCGGCATCTTCCATATCATGCTGCCAGTCGAACCACTCACGCAGCAGCCATTCCGCCGGTTCCAAGTCGCATCCAGACTATCCTGACCAGCAGCAGCACCATCAACACCACCACCAACAACACCACCAACAGCAGCAGCAGCAGCATCCGCCACATCCGATGATGTACCAACCGGCACACATTCAACAGCCGCACCTCAACAGGTAGGTCACCAACAGCCGTTAAACTGTCGTTTTGGTTAATCGCGGCCAGCACTCGCTCCCCCGTTCACAGGACGTGCGGTGGTGGTAGCTTCGATGGACTGTCGTCCCCGAAAACCGTATCGTTCAACGATCAGTACCACATCCTGGACGAGAGCAGCCACAATAATGGGTCGGCGGAGAGCCAGCAGCACGAGAACTGCACCTACTTCACCAACTACTCGGATGCATCCGGTGCGAGTAGCAGCAGTGGTAGCGGTGGGTTCCGCATGCATCCCAAGTTCGTGAAGACGGTTCATGTAAATATTGAAAACGCCATTAACGGCAACTACCATCAGCACCATCAACACCACCGAGGCCAGCAGCAGCAGCAGTACCATCATCCTCACGCTTACGTGTACAGCCAGCAGCAGCAGCAGCAGCAGCAGCAGCAGGAGTCAATAGCCGAGCACGAAGAGACTGAAACGGACAAGATGCTGACAGGGGACAGTAGCTACAGTGAGGAAAACGAGGAGCAGACGACGACGACGACGACGAGGATCATGAATGGGTCATCCGGCGATGGGCCGGAAGAGACTACCGCCACCGTAGCCATCGCCTCACCTCGCAAGCTCACCAACGGCTGTCACCGGGAGGGCCCCGACACCTGCGAAGGCGCCCTGACCATGGCGACATCCCTCGGTGGTCCAGTTTATGAGGAACCAGCGAGGCAAGCTGCGTAAACGCAGCGGCGGCTTTGATTGATTCTCGCTCGTAAGTACTGGCGCATTATTTTTCAATTTTCCTCCGGATGCGGATTCCTGTTTTCGTTCGGTGTTGACGAGACGACGAGCACGAGGAGCCGCTGCTGAAGTCTAGGGGCCGAGTCCTAGGGGTTTAACAGTTTAATCGTTTTTTTTGTTCCATACCAAAACATAACAACCAACTGCAGTCGCTAGGAAAGTAATAATTTATTGAAAGCAAAAATGATATCGTAGCAGCTGCTGCTGAAACGTGTTGGATGCTGGCTAGGGGATAGGATAGGAGGAATGGTTTGGTGGCCAGCAAGTGAGAGTGTATCTAGGAACAATGTAGGTAGTGCAGGTGGTGCTTCTATCTGCCAACCCTCCTCCACAGGTATTAGTATTCGCAGTTTTCCTTTTTTTTCCCCCTGATTCGCCCGGTGAGGCCAAGAACTTTCCAAGGACTGAGTGTGTGTGTGGGGAACTAAAGGAAGTTGATTTGAAGCTTGCTTCAGCCGCCATATAAAATCACGATGTTGAATACTCAGTTTAAGGATTTAACCCCACTATTAAGAAATGGATTTCGAGCAACACCACATAGAGCACACGTTATGAGTTTAAGTGGGTTTTTACGTTTCGGAATTCTCTCCAATGACCTGGTCTTTCGGTTTACAATCCAAACAATCATTGCTTTCATAAGTTGCGATCCTGTGGTGAAGGTTTCCTTTATTCTCAAAGCCTTCTGAGATTTTATGAGTCGCATCTCTTGATTGCTGCGCTCGGTTCTCTTGCCGTATTTACGTCTTTGCTCGCGCGATGCAAATCTAGTATGACAGCGCGTTTCCGTTTCGGAACCATTTTTGTCACTGAACCGCACGAGTGGTACACCTCTGCACGTGTCATCATTTATATATTTAGCTTTTTCCCGTGCACCGGCGCACGCACGCACGTCTCGCGCTGGCGATGCAGATGCGCGCACCAGACCGAGAACATATCGGGATATGCATGACGTGTGTGTGTGCATTCCGATGAAGCATAACATGATCGTGTCAAGAACGTTTACTGTCATCATCATCATCGGCGGGGTCGGCGGTGTGCACACGATAAAGGAAAGGTGTCCAACGATGATGATGCTGCTGCTGATGAAGAACATCATGCCGTGCCGGACACGACGTGCAAAGCGTGTCTGGTAGATGACGGTACCGGCTCTCAGCTTGTGCTTGTTTCGGGTGCATTCCCCGAGCTGGAATGCCGAGCTGCCCGTAGTCCGTTGAACACGGTTCGCCAATTTGTCTGGCGTTGTAAATTTTCCCTCGACCGACGTGGCTACGTCCGGGAGGTGCCGGTCAATGGTTTGAATCGACGTGAAATAGAACAGAATTCCGCCGGTGATCGGTAGCCCGGGCTCGGTCTCGGCTCTCGGTTCTCGTCTGGCCGTCGTCGTTTGGTCGTCTGCTGTATTGAGAGTATCAAATGGATTATGCAGCAGTGAATTAAGAGCGGCTTTTGACACCGTCTGCCACTGTCCATCAGCAGCAGCAGCATCAGCACCGGAGCCATGTACCGGTAAACTCTCTCCGGAGTGTCGAGACTACCGTCTGCCGGCGACATTACGATGTCTTTAAATACATTTTTAAACACGACATCGTCATCGGGCGACTGCTGGCGATTGGAGTGAATCATTTCACCACCGCACTCGAGTAAGCTGTATTGAGCTTATTTGGCGGAAAGTCCTTTTTTTAAACTGCGAATAAACCACGATTAGATCGACGGCGACAGTAGCAGCAGCAGCAGCAGCAGCAACCTTCTTAGCATTACAGCACATCCACCGAATAGCTGCTGTAATACGTAAAGCAGCAAATGGCGCTCCTTGCTGCTTCTTCTTCTTCGGCCTTGTGCCACCTCGTGTGGTTGATGTTGATCATTTATCATCCTCCTGCTAACACGGGGGCACGGGCATAATTCATTGGCAGTGCCGCGCATTACTGAGACGCGCTGGCGTGGCCCCGACAGGACCAAGGACACCACCGTCACCGGAAGCACAGCATTTTGTTGCCATTGTGTGCTGGGCGTGTACACTGTTTATTGTTATTAGCGTCGTAAAAGCGATCCTAATGTTCATCATAATCGTCGCCATTAAGGCGTCGTATTTAGCGTGCCGGATAGGGCCGCAAGAAGCGAGAGAGCCTTAATACCCAGTGCCCGTCTCGGCGGATCGATCGAATGGAAAGGAAAAAAAAAGGAATTACTGTTGTTCCCCAATGTGGGTGTGTGTGTGGTGGTCCGGGGGTGACAAATTCGCTTCCGAGTGGGTTTTTGGGGAACTGCTTTGCACGAAAGCTTGTTGTTTTGGGGTAGGATGATCCTTGGTTTAGTGTTTCTAGGACAAGCACTTCAAATAGGTTCCTTGCGTGAGCGTTTATTCAATGCTTGCATTTTGAGGAATCTTTCTGTAAACCCAGTATTGGAGTTAGATGAACTGGATAGTGGACAGTGGACAAAGTGACACTATACTTTTAGATATTAAAAACAAACATCATAAAATGGGATTAACACATGAATTTGATGGAATAATCGAAAAAGAGTGACAGAAAGAGAGAGAGAATTCCGAAATGGTTAATGGAAGTTTATTAAATTTTCAAATTAAACCCACATCCTCTTCACGTGCGTGTTGTATTGAACCTGTGATATTATTTATATGTGATAAGCGAATACTCTTAAACAATAGTGAGCGGATCATTTCATCGTGCGACTTTGCTTCGAATTTCTTTGTTCGCACTTTTTCCCCAAAAAAAAAACATCCCAGTCATCTTAGTTCTTATGCAAGCAAGAAGGTTGGCAGCAGATTGTGAAGGAGGGAAAGACAAACCGTTAGCTTTTTTGGATCGGTTCGGATGGATAGACGAATGGCTCGATATGCATCATTTCAGCGTAGACATGCGTAGTGTAAATAGATTCCTATTGGCTAAGGTATATGATGATATCACTACATATTACATGCAAATTTATTACTATTAAGGATTGGAGTAGATCGCACGAAAAGAGTGCTACGCACTTGCGCTGTTCAGCGACTAACTATAGCAATACATGTGCGAGCGACTGCTGAGGAGGGGATGCGAAGGAAGTTGTATCAGAAAGGAATTGTTATTGATGGAATGTGTTGAGGTGGTGTTGACCATCGTAAACGGGATTTTTTGGTGGTCAAAGCGAATACTTAAAGGAATTTACCCAAAAACAATAGTAGAATTGTCTTCGCAAATTGTCTATCCAGTTCAGTTCAAATAGACGCAAACGAATAACCAACATGTATTCAACCAATAAGTAACGATGCGCACAATTAATTTGGATATGTTTGAAACCAAACGCATTTGCAGCTCAAACCAATAGTATCTCTATGAGTTCAGGTAGTTCAACTTTTTATCCAGCTGTCAACGAAAAACCATTGTTCTTGATCTGGCGCGTTCGAGAAGTAAAATAATCATACATCTAGAGCAAATATACGACAACTAACTAATCAGCAATCTGTAGACTCTTAAGCATCTTTGGACAAAACTAACATCTCAAAAGTATCTCCCAAAAATTGCACTATATAAAAGCACAAACATTGAGCTGAGGTTTTTGGCCTATCGACGATTGACCGATAACGATGACGAGTTCGCTCTGGTGGCTCGCCTAACGGAACCGTACCATGAATACAGCGAAGAAGACCAGCGTAATGGAAGCTTTTGAATGCAACAATATAACAGGAAAAAAACCGAAACCGGGCAGGACATTATTGAGTGACATTTTGTATCGCGTATTGCGTAGCGAAGTTGGTCTAAAGTCTTAAACCCATAGATAAACAGGAGAATTCAGATGACGCTGGTGGAGGTGGAAAGACGGAAGTAATAACAAACGAATTTTCGATTATTTTACGTGTGGCGTGAATGGAGTTTGGAGACATCACTAGAGCGCGTCATGACAAATGACAGGGAATTCAATAAAACATGTTGGAGTAGTGCGTTATACAGCATACCGGTGGAAAAACGGCTCATCGAGAAATTCAGTCAAATTGGGCAGATAAAGGAGAAACTTTACTCTGTAAATAAAGCGAAGATTGAGAAATGGAGAGAAATGGAGTCATTACTGCATATTACTTCAGGCTTCGAAAGAAAATGATGAATCATTTTAATTGGACCATGGCGTTTAAAAAGGCAATGCGATTGAAAAATTATTTGTGATTATTGTGGAAAATTTCTAGTATCACAAGACAGCTTCGTTCGTATTTAATTTATTTCGTTAACAAGAGATGCTGTGCAGTATGCTATTGTCTTTGCGTTGCGAGCATCTTCTGAGCGATGAGTTTACGCTTCAAACCACTAAAAATTACGTTTCAAAGACTTAAATTCATTTGATGGTGTTATACAATTCAATTTGGAAAGCGAATGTTACAGTGTACTTCAAGTGTACAAAACGGTTTTAGGAATAGAAACCTGTTGTTCTTTCAAATGATCTTCTAAACGTTCTTATCACGATAAGAAGACGACGAAAAGTTAGAACAGAACAACGCAAATCAAAAAGAATCAAATAAAAAGCAAGTTTTGTTTAGAAATCTATATTGCACGAGCCCGTTCGTTCACGGCCAGCCAGAAGGTTAACCCCAGAATGGCTTCTTGTGCTCCTTCTTGATGATCGAGAACGACACTGGTTTCTCAACGTACACTGGCTCCTTCACGTACACTGGGTAGGGCTTATCGACATGAACTGCGTATGGCTTCGGGACCTCGACGTACTCCTTCTGGTAGACTGGGACCTCGACTGGTACTTTCACTTCCACTGGGTATGGACGGTCAACATGGACTGGATACTTTTTCTCCACGTAAACTGGGACCTTCTTCTCAACAACGACCGGGTACTTCTTCTCAACCTCCACTGGGTATGGGACCTTGACCTCAACAGGGTAGTGCTTCTCAACCTCAACCGGGTAAGGAACTGGGACCTTCTTGGTGATGATCTGCTTCACTTCCTTCTCGACGTAGTCTTTACCGTGGGAGTATTCGTGAGATGGGTACTGGTGATCGTAGCCATAGGAAGATTCGTAGGACTCCAGCTGAGCCGATCCCTGTTCCCAGAGGCCTCGCTTTTCCTTCTTGGACGTGTCGACTGCCGTCGCGCTGACAATGGCAACAGCCATGGTGAATACAATGAACGCCTAGAAGAAGGAATGAATTGAGTTGAAGTTACAAAGTTTCGCTGTTGAAGCTACACTGTTTCTTACCTTCATGTCTGCCTACTTGGATCTTCTGGTGTCTACCGTTGACTGACTGCAGTGAACGATCACAACCGAATGATGCTCTTACTTCTGCCGTAGCTTACCTTTTATACTCCCGAAATCGAACTGATTGTCCAACTCTCCTTCGCTTCACATTCTGCAACGTCAGTAAACCGCCCCGACAGTTACTTCATATTAGGTGCACACGGTCAGTTGCTCAGCGCATCTCCGGAAAATGAAGAAAAAGCTTTTATCCGATCACGTTTCACCCAACTGAACCCTTAGGGGACATGCATTTAGTTTTTCTTCATCCCAAAAACATCCTATTTTATTGAGGTTCTTTAAAACCGTACATACTCCAAGCGTCCTTAATCTATGATGACATTAAGTCATCGTGTTAGTGGCATCATTTTCAAGTGTTTAATTTCTGGGAAATGCACCATTTTAAAATTTTACTCATTCAGGGGTTAAACTCAGTGTAGTGGAAATGCCCAGCCTAGACCGCCCAGAAAGGGTGGTCGACCGCAACCTGACCCATGTTACGTTGTCTTTTTGAGGTTGATGAGAGCTGACACGATTGGTGCGGAGCTTTAGTGAATCAAATGTTTTAAACATATTCTATTATCTACGTAGCTATTGCTCCAATTGGGCATGATAGCAGCACCACATCCGATGGTCCGCTCATCAAATAGTTTAGTTTCAAAGCGTTGCGATTAAGTCAAATGATCTCAGAGCGGATGTTTGGAAAATGTTTCTCTGCAGAGGGCACTGGAGGTCAAAATGTCACAGCAGAGTTGTTATACAAAAAGATTTTTACGAAATCCATCGTTTTGTATTTCATAATTAGTAAAACGTGTAAAGGAAATGTAAAATGGTTGGCGAGTCCACAATGCAATGAAAGGAGAATAAATTTCGGTTTCATTTAACATTTTCGATTTTAGGTTCCAAACATCATAGTGCCGAAAGATAAAATAAGAAACTTTTCTATTTATCTGTCTATACATCCTGCCAACGCACCACATTTGGTATTTTATTGCTGGTAGTAGTGATCATAGTCCAAAAAACTCATGTGTATCTTTTGTATGATATCATTTATAATACGCATCGTCGTTTAATAAATGTTGCGCTTTGGCAATGTAATTTTGCGTGTGCAAGTCGCACCGGGATGATAAATGATGAACATTCTTTAGTTAACTCGTAATTTTAATTACTCTCTGCTGTTGCCTCACATTGATGAAGGTTATTCAACTATAAATTGTTGTATTGTAGATATGGGAGAATATTGCGGATTTCTTACAAGGTCAAGGGTTTTAAAGGTGACAATTTTCATGGTTCGACGAGCTATATGAAATCAATTGAATATGAGTGACGTCTTTTGTAATCAAAGTCCTTTGTATATTGCAAACTTTTAGGTTTAAAAGTGACAGGATTACTTGAACAATTGTGATAAAAAATGATTGAATGGAATCAATTACTATTTCCGAACAACTACCATCACCATGCTATGGTTCGAGAACAATAGTCCTATTTTTGTGTTAACGGTTGATATCACCATCATCTTTTTCCGTAACGATAACCCATTCTTGACGAGATAATGAACAAATGACGCTTTCGGATTTCAATACACAAAACTCAATCAAAATAGAAATAGTTTTTCCAAGTTATCGCTCTATTTCACATTTAGCCGAAGAATGGCTTCTTGTGCTCCTTCTTGATGATCGAGAACGACACTGGTTTCTCAACGTACACTGGCTCCTTCACGTACACTGGGTAGGGCTTATCGACATGAACTGCGTATGGCTTCGGGACCTCGACGTACTCCTTCTGGTAGACCGGGACCTCGACTGGGACTTTCACCTCCACTGGGTATGGACGGTCAACATGGACTGGATACTTTTTCTCCACGTAAACTGGGACCTTCTTCTCAACAACGACCGGGTACTTCTTCTCAACCTCCACTGGGTATGGGACCTTGACCTCAACAGGGTAGTGCTTCTCAACCTCAACCGGATAGGGAACTGGGACCTTCTTGGTGATGATCTGCTTCACTTCCTTCTCGACGTAGTCTTTACCATGGGAGTATTCGTGAGATGGGTACTGGTGATCGTAGCCGTAAGAAGACTCATAGGACTCCAGTTGAGCCGATCCCTCTTCCCAAAGGCCACGCTTTTCCTTCTTGGACGTGTCGACTGCCGTCGCGCTGACAATGGCAACAGCCATGGTGAATACAATGAACGCCTGGAAGAAGAAAATAAGTTTTGTAATTCTTCCAATGGATTCAGATAATATGAGTGTAAAGCTTACCTTCATGTCTGTGCCTACTGTTTGGATGTACTGCACGATCGAAAGCCTGTGATACGAATGATGCTGATCTCAAGCTGCTGAGCGCTTTTATACTTGTGGCTATTAACACAACGGTAGCTATCAGTTTCCTTTCGCATTGCACTCGGTTCGTCGTTCGTCTTTCTTTCGAGTTTTTCGGAGATTTCGATAGCATTTTATTGAGCCAGGCCCGAAACTCAGTGTTGCGTGGAATGTGATGTAGTCATTGCTTCATACTGATGCATTTCGGATGCACTTAACCTTTCCTTTGTGCCAATTACCATACGATTATAGATTATTCTCTAAATGTATCGAGTATTATCTAAGAACAAATAAGATTTAAAAAATCTTGTCCAGTGTTCTTAGAACAAATAAGATTTAAACATTCTTATCTAGCATTGCACCATAATTCATGACATGTTCGCCACACTGCTGTCGAGGCAGGCTGTATGTGATTGGTGACAAAGGGGTCCTTATACCACGTAAAATTCTACTTTTCTATGCCTCTGTCGGCATGATCATATATATGATATATCGGTGATAATTCTCCACTCTTCGCAAATACGAGAGTGTGGAGTCGTTTCTGGACAGAAATGACATTTGAATGTGTACATGAGTGCAGGTATTATAAAGCTACGGTATCATTCTTCCAGTACTTCCAGTACTTTTGAAAATGTTTCATGAGCGAATAATTTATCTCCAACAAAAAGAAAACCGAATACCTAGTAGCACCGAGTTTGCTGAAAATGCCACCAAATATTTGATAAGGATATAAGGTATTGCGCCACGTCGTACAACTATCGACCAATTATTTTACCAATTTCTTCGGCGTTTATTCAGATCTGATTTGACTTGAGGAATGGTTATCTTGATTTCGTCAAATTAAGAGTATAACACGACACTTTGTAGCATTAGTTGTAACAACAGCCCCCCAACTCCCAAGCACTGCAATTTTATGTTACTTCACAGGGAAATAAAACTTTTCGATCCACCATAATTTGTTTTTACTTTCATTTATTTATTTTTTTTTTGTTGGTAACTTACGGGCGGATACTTTCATTTATATTTTATGTTTTATTTGCTATTGTGAAGCTCTGTCTTTTATCATTGTATATTTGAACAAAATGTGGTTTTGGAAGAAATTACACGATACCCAGGAAAATCCAAACAATTACTTCCCATTAGGATGTCAATACAAAATCTATATCTTCCTTGAGTAAGTTGCTCCAATTTCGTTTGCTGTTTTATTCTCAGTTCTCTATTGTCTCAATTCATCAAGCATAATTTTTAGTACATAAGGAGCATATTACGATCATGATTCGCTCAAAAAACACCTTGGCGTGAAAAAGTATTCTGTCCTGCTTCGAATGCGAATTTAATGGATTCAAGTTTAGCTTTCTAGAGTTTATGAGCCATCATAGCCACGACGAGAATGTGCTTACATGATGGTATACAATTCAAAAGAAATCGTAACATTTCGGATTTCAATACACAAAACTCAATCAAAATAGAAATAGTTTTTCCAAGTTATCGCTCTATTTCACATTTAGCCGAAGAATGGCTTCTTGTGCTCCTTCTTGATGATCGAGAACGACACTGGTTTCTCAACGTACACTGGCTCCTTCACGTACACTGGGTAGGGCTTATCGACATGAACTGCGTATGGCTTCGGGACCTCGACGTACTCCTTCTGGTAGACTGGGACCTCGACTGGGACTTTCACCTCCACTGGGTATGGACGGTCAACATGGACTGGATACTTCTTCTCCACGTAAACTGGGACCTTCTTCTCAACAACGACCGGGTACTTCTTCTCAACCTCCACTGGGTATGGGACCTTGACCTCAACAGGGTAGTGCTTCTCAACCTCAACCGGATAGGGAACTGGGACCTTCTTGGTGATGATCTGCTTCACTTCCTTCTCGACGTAGTCTTTACCGTGGGAGTATTCGTGAGATGGGTACTGGTGATCGTAGCCATAGGAAGATTCGTAGGACTCCAGCTGAGCCGATCCCTGTTCCCAGAGGCCACGCTTTTCCTTCTTGGACGTGTCGACTGCCGTCGCGCTGACAATGGCAACAGCCATGGTGAATACAATGAACGCCTGGAAGAAGAAAATAAGCTTTGTAATTCTTCCAATGGATTCAGATAATATGAGTGTAGAGCTTACCTTCATGTCTGTGCCTACTGTTTGGATGTACTGCACGATCGAAAGCCTGTGATACGAATGATGCTGATCTCAAGCTGCAGAGCGCTTTTATACTTGTGGCTGTTAACACAACTGTAGCTATCAGTTTCCTTTCGCATTGTACTCGGTTCGTCGTTCGTCTTTCTTTCGAGTTTTTCGGAGATTTCGATAGCATTTTATTGAGCCAGGCCCGAAACTCAGTGTTGCGTGGAATGTGATGTAGTCATTGCTTCATACTGATGCATTTCGGATGCACTTAACCTTTCCTTTGTGCCAATTATCATGCCATGGTGATAGATTATTCTCTAAAATGTGTCGAGTATTATCTTAGAACAAATAAGATTTAAAAATTCTTGTCTAGAGTTGCACCATAATTCATGACATGCTCGCCACATACTGCTGTCGAGGTAGCGGTGTATGATTAGTGACAGAGGGGTCCTTATACCATGTCAAGTTGTACTTCTCTATGCCTCTAACCGCATGATCATATAAACGATATATCGGTGATAATTCTCCACTCTTCGCAAATACGAGAGCGTGGAGTCGTTTCTCGACAGAAATGACCTTTGAATGCATATGTGAGTGCAGTTACTATAAAGCTACAGTATCATTCTTCCAGTACTTCCAGTACTTTTGAAAATATTTTATGAGTGAATAATTTATTAACAAAAAGATAACCCATTACTTAGTAGCACCGAGGTTGCTGAAAAAGCCACCAAATATTTGATAAGGATATAGGGTATTGCGCCACGTCGTACAACTATCGACCAATTGTTTTAATTTCAACGGCGTTTATTCAGATCTGATCATCACCATAATTTGTTTTTTTTTTCATTTATATTTTATGTTTTATTTGCTATTGTGAAGCTCTGTCTTTTATCATTGGATATTTGAACAAAATGTGATTTTGGAAGAAATTACACGATACCCAGGAAAATGCAAACCGTCACTTCCCATTAGGATGTCAATACAAAAACTATATCTTCCTTGAGTAAGTTGCTCCAATTTAGTTTGCTGTTTTATTCTCAGTTCTCTTTTGTCTCAATTCATCAAGCATAAGGTTTAGTACATAAGGAGCATATTACGATCATGTTTCGCTCAAAAAACACCTTGGCGTGAAAAAGAATTCTGTCCTGCTTCGAATACGAATTTAATGGATTCAAGTATAGCTTTCTAGAGGTTATGAACCATCATAGCAAGGACGAGAATGTGCTTACATAATGGTATACTATTAAAAAGAAATCGTAACATTTCGGATTTCAATACACAAAAGACAACCAACATAGAAATAGTTTTTCCAAGTTATCGCTCTATTTCACATTTAGCCGAAGAATGGCTTCTTGTGCTCCTTCTTGATGATCGAGAACGACACTGGTTTCTCAACGTACACTGGCTCCTTCACGTACACTGGGTAGGGCTTATCGACATGAACTGCGTATGGCTTCGGGACCTCGACGTACTCCTTCTGGTAGACTGGGACCTCGACTGGTACTTTCACTTCCACTGGGTATGGACGGTCAACATGGACTGGATACTTTTTCTCCACGTAAACTGGGACCTTCTTCTCAACAACGACCGGGTACTTCTTCTCAACCTCCACTGGGTATGGGACCTTGACCTCAACAGGGTAGTGCTTCTCAACCTCAACCGGGTAAGGAACTGGGACCTTCTTGGTGATGATCTGCTTCACTTCCTTCTCGACGTAGTCTTTACCGTGGGAGTATTCGTGAGATGGGTACTGGTGATCGTAGCCATAGGAAGATTCGTAGGACTCCAGCTGAGCCGATCCCTGTTCCCAGAGGCCACGCTTTTCCTTCTTGGACGTGTCGACTGCCGTCGCGCTGACAATGGCAACAGCCATGGTGAATACAATGAACGCCTGGAAGAAGAAAATAAGCTTTGTAATTCTTCCAATGGATTCAGATAATATGAGTGTAGAGCTTACCTTCATGTCTGTGCCTACTGTTTGGATGTACTGCACGATCGAAAGCCTGTGATACGAATGATGCTGATCTCAAGCTGCTGAGCGCTTTTATACTTGTGGCTGTTAACACAACTGTAGCTATCAGTTTCCTTTCGCATTGTACTCGGTTCGTCGTTCGTCTTTCTTTCGAGTTTTTCGGAGATTTCGATAGCATTT
Source organism: Anopheles darlingi (assembly GCF_943734745.1). Taxonomy (NCBI): domain Eukaryota; kingdom Metazoa; phylum Arthropoda; class Insecta; order Diptera; family Culicidae; genus Anopheles; species Anopheles darlingi. The sequence goes on along the minus strand of NC_064875.1, from coordinate 27,395,389 downwards.
TATTGAGCCAGGCCCGAAACTCAGTGTTGCGTGGAATGTGATGTAGTCATTGCTTCATACTGATGCATTTCGGATGCACTTAACCTTTCCTTTGTGCCAATTATCATGCCATGGTGATAGATTATTCTCTAAAATGTGTCGAGTATTATCTTAGAACAAATAAGATTTAAAAATTCTTGACTAGAGTTGCACCATAATTCATGACATGCTCGCCACATACTGCTGTCGAGGTAGCGGTGTATGTGATTGGTGACAAAGGGATCCTTATACCAAGTAAAGTTCTATGCCTCTAGTCACACCTGTTTTTTTATCTTCCAAATCGTTTAATAGCGTATCTTACAAATCGTTTAATTAATTAAACTTTTGGTTTTGGTAGATTTTTAAGTACCTAAAATTATGAGTTAAGCCATTTACTTGAATTGAATTTTCAACCAAATACGATTTATGCATTGTCAACTTTTTATAACCGAGTTTTAATTCCATCAGCCGTCTTGTCGCCGATTTACTCAAGCAAGCGGTATCAGAATGTTAAACAGAAGTATTGTAAACAAGTAAGGGAAGATTTTAACACTTTTTTGGGAATATGTTGGTGCTCTTTTAGGGTGCATAGGTCAAAAAAAACAAAATCGAATAAAGTGTTCAATATCATTTTAAAGGATCTACAAAAGTACGCAATTTCGCCATAGCACTACAGTGCGTACAGTGACTTCGTGCTTTGTCTATCTCTTCTACAGATGAAATCTTGAATATTTTGCTAGAGTTTAAACAAACGTTTTCACTCACTTTTCAATTGTATGTAATCTTTTTTGATGAAAGAATGTTTAATTTTGATAGTCCTGATGATTTCACAAGCAACTCGTGTAATTAAAGAAAAAAAATGAAAAATGTCTTCTCTCGAGTTTTTTAACGATAAACTCTAATGGTTTGGTTGGTTCGAGGGTAAGCGCACAGCTCCAGTGGACGTTTACACTTTGCAACACGATTTCAATGATTAGATACAAGCACCTCGGATATTTCAGGTACGTTTTCGAGCTTAATAACTTTAAAAACATATTTTTTAATGCAATAAATCGTCAGAATTCTCACCAGGCCGGTTAACAATCCATTGTTTAATACTCACAAAATAATTTTATGTAAATGGTTTCCTCGTAATTTCATTCTAAATCCATTGATAAATGTCAAAAGAATCACCATTAGATGAATGAATGCCGATAAAAAGCAATGCAGTAGCAAAGGATATCAGCCTAAAAAGCATGAGAATATATGGATTCAAGATTGATTAAAACCGGATTGACAGTAAAACCAACAAGATTTTTTTCTGCTCGTTGAGGATTCATCATAATATAAATTTCACCAATTATTTCATTATTTTGCAAGCGCGACTAGAGAAAGTTTGAAGCGCATAAATAGTAATCCTTGAGTGAATTGAGTCGCAATGTCGTTTGCTATTTTATTCTCAGTTCTCTTTTGTCTCAATTCAACAAACATAAGGCATAACATAAGGAGCATACTACGATCATGTTTCGATCATAACAAAAGGAGCGTATTACGATCATGTTTCGCTCAAAAAACACCTTGGCGTGAAAAAGTATTCCATCCTGCTACGAATACAAATTTAATGGATTCAAGTTTAGCTTTCTAGATGTTATGAGCCATCATGGCCGCGAAGAAAATGTGCTTACATAATGGTATACTATTCAAAAGAAAGCGTAACATTTCGGATTTCAATACACAAAACTCAATCAAAATAGAAATAGTTTTCCCAAGTTATCGCTCTATTTCACATTTAGCCGAAGAATGGCTTCTTGTGCTCCTTCTTGATGATCGAGAAAGACACTGGTTTCTCAACGTACACTGGCTCCTTCACGTACACTGGGTAGGGCTTATCGACATGAACTGCGTATGGCTTCGGGACCTCGACGTACTCCTTCTGGTAGACCGGGACCTCGACTGGGACTTTCACCTCCACTGGGTATGGACGGTCAACATGGACTGGGTACTTCTTCTCCACGTAAACTGGTACCTTCTTCTCAACAACGACCGGGTACTTCTTCTCAACCTCCACTGGGTATGGGACCTTGACCTCAACAGGGTAGTGCTTCTCAACCTCAACCGGATAGGGAACTGGGACCTTCTTGGTGATGATCTGCTTCACTTCCTTCTCGACGTAGTCTTTACCGTGGGAGTATTCGTGAGATGGGTACTGGTGATCGTAGCCATAGGAAGATTCGTAGGACTCCAGCTGAGCCGATCCCTGTTCCCAGAGGCCACGCTTTTCCTTCTTGGACGTGTCGACTGCCGTCGCGCTGACAATGGCAACAGCCATGGTGAATACAATGAACGCCTGGAAGAAGAAAATAAGCTTTGTAATTCTTCCAATGGATTCAGATAATATGAGTGTAGAGCTTACCTTCATGTCTGTGCCTACTGTTTGGATGTACTGCACGATCGAAAGCCTGTGATACGAATGATGCTGATCTCAAGCTGCTGAGCGCTTTTATACTTGTGGCTGTTAACACAACTGTAGCTATCAGTTTCCTTTCGCATTGTACTCGGTTCGTCGTTCGTCTTTCTTTCAAGTTTTCGGAGATTTCGATAGCATTTTATTGAGCTCGGACCGAAACTCAGTGTTGCGTGGAATGTGATGTAGTCACTGCTTCATACTGATGCATTTCGGATGCATCTAACCTTTCCTTTGTGCCAATTACCACACGATTATAGCTTATTCTCGAAAATGTATCGAGTATTATCTTAGAAGAAATATGATTCAGAAATTCTTGTCTAGAGTTGCAACATAATTCATGACATGCTTGCTACACTGTTGTCGAGGTAGGCTGTATGTGATTGGTGACAAAGGGCTCCTTCTACCAAGTAAAATTCTACTTTTCTATGCCTCTATCCGCATGATCATACACTGAGACAACTGATCTTACAAATCGTTTAATTAATTAAACTTTTGGTTTTGGTAGATTTTTACGTACCTAAAGTTATGAGTTAAGCCATTTACTTGAATTGCAATTGTATGATTTCCGACGTTTTTTCAACCAAATACGATTTATGCATTGTCAACTTTCTGTAACTGATTTTTAATTCCATCAGCTGTCTTGTCGCCGATTAACTCAGGCAAGCGGTTTCAGAATGTTTAAAATAAGTATTGTAAACAAGGAAGGATCATTTTAACACTTTTTTGGGAATATGTTGGTGCTCTTTTAGGGTGCATAGGTAAAAAAAAACAAAATCGAATAAAGTGTTCAATATCATTTTAAAGGATCTACAAAAGTACGCAATTTCGCCATAGCACGACAGTGGGCACGGTGACTTCGTGCTTTGTCTATCTCTTCTACAGATGAAATCTTGAATATTTTGCTGGAGTTGAAACGAACGTTTTCACTCATTTTTCAATTGTATGTAATCTTTTTTTATGAAAAGATGTTTAATTTTGATAGTCCTGATGATTTCACAAGCAACTCGTGTGATTTAAGAAAAAAAATGAAAAATGTCTTCTCTCGAGTTTTTTTACCGATTAACTCTAATGGTTTGGTTGGTTCGTGGGTAAGCGCACAGCTCTAGTGGACGTTTACACTTTGCAACACGATTTCAATGATTAGATACAAGCACCTCGGATATTTCAGGTACGTTTTCGAGCTTAATAACTTTAAAAACATATTTTTTAATGCAATAAATCGTCAGAATTCTCACCAGGCCGGTTAACAATCCATTGTTTAATACTCACAAAATCATTTTATGTAAATGGTTCCCTCGTAATTTCATTCTAAATCCATTGATAAATGTCAAAAGAATCACCATTAGATGAATGAATGCCGATAAAAAGCAATGCAGTAGCAAAGGATATCAGCCTAAAAAGCATGAGAATATATGGATTCAAGATTGATTAAAACCGGATTGACAGTAAAACCAACAAGATTTTTTTCTGCTCGTTGGGGATTCATCATAATATAAATTTCACCAATTATTTCATTATTTTGCAAGTGCGACTAGAGAAAGTTTGAAGCGCATAAATAGTAATCCTTGAGTGAATTGAGTCGCAATGTCGTTTGCTATTTTATTCTCAGTTCTCTTTTGTCTCAATTCAACAAACATAAGGCATAACATAAGGAGCATACTACGATCATGTTTCGATCATAACAAAAGGAGCGTATTACGATCATGTTTCGCTCAAAAAACACCTTGGCGTGAAAAAGTATTCCATCCTGCTACGAATACAAATTTAATGGATTCAAGTTTAGCTTTCTAGATGTTATGAGCCTTCATGGCCGCGAAGAAAATGTGCTTACATAATGGTATACTATTCAAAAGAAAGCGTAACATTTCGGATTTCAATACACAAAACTCAATCAAAATAGAAATAGTTTTCCCAAGTTATCGCTCTATTTCACATTTAGCCGAAGAATGGCTTCTTGTGCTCCTTCTTGATGATCGAGAACGACACTGGTTTCTCAACGTACACTGGCTCCTTCACGTACACTGGGTAGGGCTTATCGACATGAACTGCGTATGGCTTCGGGACCTCGACGTACTCCTTCTGGTAGACCGGGACCTCGACTGGGACTTTCACCTCCACTGGGTATGGGCGGTCAACATGGACTGGATACTTCTTTTCCACGTAAACTGGTACCTTCTTCTCAACAACGACCGGGTACTTCTTCTCAACCTCCACTGGGTATGGGACCTTGACCTCAACAGGGTAGTGCTTCTCAACCTCAACCGGGTAAGGAACTGGGACCTTCTTGGTGATGATCTGCTTCACTTCCTTCTCGACGTAGTCTTTACCGTGGGAGTATTCATGAGACGGGTACTGGTGATCGTAGCCATAGGAAGATTCGTAGGACTCTAGCTGAGCCGATCCCTGTTCCCAGAGGCCACGCTTTTCCTTCTTGGACGTGTCGACTGCCGTCGCGCTGACAATCGCAACAGCCATGGTGAATACAATGAACGCCTGGAAGAAGAAAATAAGTTTTGTAATTCTTCCAATGGATTCAGATAATACGAGTGTAGAGCTTACCTTCATGTCTGTGCCTACTGTTTGGATGTACTGCACGATCGAAAGCCTGTGATACGAATGATGCTGATCTCAAGCTGCTGAGCGCTTTTATACTTATGGCTGTTAACCCAACCGCAGCTTTCAGTTTTCTCTCACTTCATATGTGGTTCGTCTAACTCTTTTGGGTTTTTCGGAGATTTCGATAGCATTTTATTGAGCCAGACTCGAAACTCAGTGTTGCGTGGAATGTGATGTTGTCATTGCTTCATACTGATGCATTTCGGATGCATCTAACCTTTCCTTTGTGCAAATTACTTGAAGTACATTTTAGCAGTTTCCATACAATATACTGTTCCTGCTTGCCTTAATCTCACATTAGCATAGGGTAAGTAACAAGCAATGACAGTGAAGAAGCTTCTTTCAATCTTACAAGATTGACTATTTTACTTTAAGCCTTAAAGAAGTTTCGTCAGCGTAGAGATACTGCAGAGAAATTACCATCAACATTCGTGAAGTAACAAACTGTCGGCAATCGAGAAGATTGAGAGTTAGCTCCACTGTCAGGAATTAAACATAGAAGATCGCCAGCAACATTCATAACTTTACCCATGTCGGCGCAAATGTTGCACCGCATCTCAATTGTTTGCCGGTGCAGAGCAAGTTGACTGACTCTAACTTTTAACTTTCGCTGCTTCCTGCTTCGGTATGGAATAGAATTAAAAACTTTTCGCGCAACTACATGAAGCCAATAGAGAGAAAGGTTGTCCAAAGAGACCAGACCACCCCTCGGGTGTTGCTGGAGGAAATGTTAAATCCCTCGCTTTTTGGAACACTCAATTCGATGCGCACGATTGCTCCGAAGAAGGTTTGTTCTGGTGACTTGAACGGTCTTTGTCGCATCGTTCACGGATCCGCGGATTGCAAAGACGCTGGACAAGATGTTACAGTACGTGTTATCCAAATATGTTTGCTGCTGTTCCAATGTTTTCCTTTCCACCTTCAGCTAGTCAGTGAACTGACGAAATTAAAGTTTTCTCAATGTGTAACCAGAAAAGGCAAAAAACGAAAAAGCAATCCGGTGGCTTATGGTAGCCATTACTGAGTTTGAATCAGATCCCGTGAAGCGTGAAGGTTTCTGTGGATTCAGAAGCAGGTAACACCCTTCGTTTTGCGCATATTTCAATCGAACGGGACGCTCATAAATATGCAGAAAGTTTTGCAACACCGTATTCCTTTTACTAACGGGAAAAAGCAAGAGAATGTCGTGGAGAAGTTCTTACTCTCGGTGCTATTTTACATGATTTGTAGTTAGATAAAAGGATATTTTTTTCAATTTCTCTTTACCGTTGTTTCCCCAAAATAGTTTGTTTGAGTTTTGTGAGAAAAGTTTCTCTGCATCATTGTAGCAGTACGTTGCAAATTGCATTTTTCGATAATTGCACAATTACAAGTGTATTGATAGATCTTGTTTAAGGCAGAAAAAAATGATTATTAAACATTTGCACATTAGAAAGTTTTAATTATTGAGCGAAGTTGATTTTTAAGCATTATATCAAGGTCTAGTAAAAGGTTAAATATGATTTCCCTGAGGTACCCTGACTTCAAAGTACTCTATTCAAAGTTTTGAACATTGTATATTGCTTCAGCGTTTTCGACTGCGTATTTAGTCTCTACGTCTTCTGACAAGAACGCTCTAGATTGATTTCAACAGTAACAGATGGTCTGATCAGAACAATTTACTCCACTTTATGAATCGAATCCCAAAAATAAGAAAGCATATCGGATTGCTATCGATATGAGTACACCTGTGTGCCATTTCCATCAAATGATTGCTGCCTTTCCTTTCCAATCATTCGGCAGAAAATCTTCGTTCGGATTGCGTAAATGTGAGCATATATTATTTGCTTTCATAAGATCGATAACGGAAATTAAATAAACTCACTCCACCAGAAACACTGAGATGCCGTTCCTTTTCTCTGTTCACGCTTTGCATTTGATTCGAAGCGAAGTGGCAAACGTAATCCTAATGCTCCATTTACTTCCACTGCTGCTACCGCTGCAGGACAGCAAAAGTCACTTTTCATAAGGGCTACTAGCAGGAATGGAAGTAATATAAAAGACTCTCAGCAATAAGACGGTTCGCCCGGAAGGTGGAAATTCCTGAGCGGCAAGAAGCCTTAATGCTACCATCGTACCGAGGCAAAGGTAATCCACGTTGTTAACTGTAATTATATTTTTCAAATACCAGCTCTCAAGTCCAGATCGCGGTCTTTCGTAGCGTTCCAGTAGGACGCTGATGTATTTATGTTACCCCAGAAGAGGTTTTCTTTTTATCAGGCTGACAATTAAATCCCTTGGTCTTCGCCAAAACCATCCGGCTGCTCGTCCATTCGTACTCGAGAGAATTCAGATTAGTGACCGTCGAGTTTTTTTCAGTAGCTAGCCACAAGAAGTCACCATAATAAGACTGTTGTCGGACACGTTACGTCTATTTGGCTTGGCATTACTATCAGTAAGTGGCGAAAATCAAATCACAGAACAAGGAATACAGCAAAGCAAACCGACACATTGCTAGCACTTCATTGCGACGTTATTAAGAACCGAGAGAACGGACTTACCGTTTCAATTGCATACCCAAGACATTCGCAATTCCGTGGACATTTTCTTCTCCGGTTTTTGCAAATGTCCTGCAATCACGCACAGCGGCATCATGCCGACGCTGTCACGCACCGGCAATTATTTAAACGAAGTATTTAGCTGTGTAAACAATGTGGTTAAGTTTCCACCAGCCCGAATGAAATCACGACTTGCGGTGGTCGGTAGTTGGAAGCAATTTGACTGAAAACCATTCGGCCATTCGGCGGTAGTTTGAGACATTTTTATCGCGAACCGTACATTCTTTTGAACAGTCATTAGCCTTTGGGCGAATGGGCTTAGCAAAGCATCGTCATGCAAAAAACAAATCAACGTCCCTCGGGAGGATGTTTCAATTTTCAATTACACTGCCACGGAAAGCCGGGTTTAGTGCTCGGTGAGTACACGGTTTTTTGCTGTTGGCATTGCTGGCGATAAGTCTTACCGGTTCTGACTATACTCTGGATGATGGAAATTATGTCAGACGATGATTGAAATGGGTCCGTTACCACCGGAAGAAGTTATGTTGGTTCCATTTTTCATTCGCTAATTCATGGCGAAGGAGCTACGTTCAGTGTTTAGCTGGAATACTAATTTCTTATTTCGTACCGAAAGGAAATACTAATTATGATGAGATTGTTTAATCAATATTCACTCAGATTCACCTCAGATGTTACTGCTTGTATAAGTGGGTATATATTTTCAAAGTGGCATTTTCTACGATAAATTTTATTGTATTATTTTTCCATTTGTATTTCCTAAGATATTTTTTACAGTTCTAATCCATTGGAAAAAATTCTTAAACTCTGGCTAGAAATGGTAAATTTTTGGAGATATATTTTAGTTAAAATTATCAATCGGTTTTATTTTAGCTGTTATATTAAACTATAACATTCCACTTTAACTCTTTACTTTAATGGGATACTGACAAAAGCAGGAAATGAGCATGAATTAGCACGTACCGAATAAATGTTGAAAAATGGAAACATTTGATTGACTAGAAATATCTATACATCCTTCAGCTTTTACTAGCTTATAGGTTATAAACATTGCAAAAATGTTCCTATATCATTTCTGAAATATAGCCTAAAAGATTGTACTCTAGTCACAAGTAATTGTTTCAACACTAGTGTTGAAGGTAAACAAATTTAATGTCAAATTATGTATGAAACATAAATTGCGCTTAACCATACATATGATATTTTCTGGTATGCAACAATTTTCCTTTGTTTGCAAAAATGAATTACCTATAATATACAACACTCGAATATCGAAAAGATTTTTTCATATTTTTTTTCTTCGTTGTGTAACAATTACGGTTACATCTAAACTCTAGGCAAAGGACATTTTAACATTCTCATTAAAGTTCCCCAAATCCTTCCATCTCTTTACGATGTACTGTCTCAGTAGTTCTTCTTCTGTACAGATGCCTTTGATCTTCTAAATACTAATGTGTAATATGTTTGGGATTGTAGTCCATTTCCCTATCTTTTCCTTAGCATATGAATCAACATTGACATCAAACTTATAAGTAATTATTGGGTATAGACTTACGATTCAGTTAACGATGAAGCTAACAGACCAATTATTGAATCGAAGGATGAACAGACAAACCTCCGCAGCCACGAGCTACTACGAATTTGACTGGTCACCATTTTTCGTTCCTAATTCAATTCCCTTCCAATCATCTTCTGAGCCGATCAGCGTTTACCATCATCGTCTTGACACCATTATACATTGGCCGTAATTGTTCCGGCAAACCTGTCCACATCGTGTCCACCGCGTTCAATGCTGCCCACGTACGCGAGGTCGGCAATTATGAGCGCGAGCGAGCCGACGACGCCGACGACACTGGCAGCCGAGAACATAATTAAGAGGTTAACGGAGAAGCGGCCGTGTTTCGTGTTTCTAATTATCCGTCCTCGAACGATCGATCCGGCGACCGGACCGTTTGTGCCAGGCAACCATCGTCAAAGACGTCAAGTGACATCAAAGTCACGGATGCATCACACGGACAGATGGACATCCAATTTCGCCGCCATCACCGTCGCCGTCGTCGTCGCCGACGTGCTAAGTAGCTACTACAACAGCAGGTAGCCGAGTGATGTGTACGTCTTACGTTCTTCACGCGCACACGCAGCTTCAATGCATGTCAATGCGTGCTATTAACTGGTGTCATTACTGGCTGGCTGGGCTGGTCTTACGCGATGCTCTTGCACAGGACGAAGCGAAGATGCGGTATTTATCATTATAATATGTTAACGTTTTGCGTATGATATCTCATTTGCCTACGCGTCGAAGCACGGAATGGAACACTGTAACCGCGTGGTGTGTCGGCCGTGCATGTGAGGATCATTGTAATTTATGTATATTTACTGTAATTAGTTTGGCGTTCTAGAACTGGATTCTAATGCGGCAAAGAGAGGTGCTTTCTGACGATAAGTTGAGTGTACTAACAGATTTCTATAAGCAAAAAAATCATTTCTATTGCTTCGTTTTAAGCTTATACCCATAAAAGATTTCTTTCCTTTTTAGTGTTTATCCACAGCCTTCTGATGATTTTTCCAATTGTGAAGCATGTACCAGCCTACTGAGCACCTTGAAAGTACACCTTAATGCCTCATGTCTATTCATAGGTGTCACAAAGTATCAATATCGACACGACGCTACTTCCTCTGGGCCAGATTCAGCATAATATGTAGAAAACGGCGCAGCATCCAGCGGATGGATAGTGGTGTGCCATCATTTAATTTTCAACTTTCCTTCACTTCATTATCTTCTCGGAATCTAGACGATACACAGCGACGAGTTTAGCGACCAGCAGACCGCACGACGAGATCCGTACGAGGCAGGCAATTGCCACGGGGGACACACCGTTTTACATCCGCTTCGATTATTCTTGTAATAAATAATTATGCAAATCAGCGGCGGAGGCACCTTACGGTACGGCAGCAGCAGCAGCAGCTCATCAGCGCACCTAGAGAACGTATAGAATTAGAATTAGCTAACAGGTTCTTGGCTTGGCGCCACTCCAGGACGTCGAGAGTTTGTGATTAAAACGTGGAAAATTCATTTCCTATTGCTGGTGTGAGCCACAACTAAATGTACATTAACTAGATGAACCAATCGTTATCAACATACTGCAAGATGATAGTAAAGGGGTTTTCTCAGCACTTTCCTGTGCTGAAGGCACCGTTATTACAAAACCGTATCCATAGTAACGTTCAATTTTTCCATCTAGGAAACCCGAAAACCGAAACAACTTTACTGCTCGTACCATCGGGGTCGATGCATTCCAATCTGCTGGAATGGAGGAGAATCAAATTAGCTGACAAGCAAAACATGGCCCTCCCTGGAGAGAAAGAGAAGGTCGGGCTTGAGAGGTTTTGCCAACGTTTTATCCCGTTTTCGGCAAGAATACTTCTCGTCATCCTTTCCATTCCAGAGCTGTTCCGTGGAGTGTCTTCTTTCCGTTCTTTCCAAAAACCAACCCAGCCACAATGATACATGAACTGTCGAAAGCTGAAAATGCCATAGGAGCTATGTACTCGGGTTAAGCGGTTAGCGCTAGCGACTCAATCTGCCACGGGCGGGCTGGTCCATGGCTGGGCGAATGCGATAAGTTTGTTATTTTTTCATTACTCATTCCAGCTCATTCCTGCAGGCGTACTGGAGAATCTGTGACGAGCAGAGCTAATTGGGAGTTTGGGGTTGGGGTTTTAAACTCTGGCACAATGTATGGTGTAAAGGGGCTGGTTATCCGGGCTCGTGAACATCGTTTGTTCTGGCATTGTTCTTCCAAAACATGACTCGTTTTTGGTATGGAACAATATATGGGTAATAGAAAGTTTTCCAATCATCATGCTGTTTTCGTACATTTTCCCTTAACTTTGCTCGAGTTGAATGTTCATTTCTGGCAGGGTGCTGACTCATTTATCATTGTTCTGATACTTTTACGATAAACGAATAGATTTGTAATACTTTGCAGCATAGTAAGGGATCCAACGCTTTTCCTCCTGATAAGCGATCAATCATTTCATTACCAAATTACTTGCCTCCTGGTTCCGGGTGGTCTTTTTATGAATCCTGAACCGAATTCATTTAGGACAGGAATGAGCATAAATATGTAACAGTGGCTAATACACACACAAACAACACCAGCAGCAACTTTACGACCTTCCGTGATGTTAGAACGTTCCTAGACGTTGCCCCGGAAGACGGACACCAACCAACCGAACCAGGCGGGGTCAGTAAAGTAATCAATGATGGCGTTACGCAACGAAGGGTGCCCCCGAGAGATACTTAAAGGAACCGT
>NC_064875.1:27335938-27378438 GCF_943734745.1 Anopheles darlingi | reverse complement strand
ATCTTGCCAATCGGTTCATCCGTATAGCCCTGTGATTAAAGTGATGAATACCATGAGGCTTTAATACTCAACAAAAGGAAATCAACAAATGGGCCTTTGACACAGATTGAAGGTGCACCATTTATCAACGAGCACAACGAGCTTCCGTATTCCCTTCGCTCACATTTAACCCATGCTCATGGTAATGGATGCCGCATTAAGGAAGCTCCCGGAACATGCTCCCACAGAATAAAAAAAGGGGATACTTACACCACCCCAGCCGAGGGCTCGGGCCAAATCATTACCCGTGCCGAGCGGTAGTACACCGACGGCCGGTGGAGGATGGAAGTTGATCTGATCCAGCACGGAGAGAACCCAACCGACCGTTCCATCACCACCGCAAGCCAACACCCGCAGCTGTGGCACCTTCCGGAAAAGCTCGAGCCTGGCCCCGGGGATGGAGAAAAAACGAGAGGAAATTTATTAGGGTCTGCAATTAGAAGCTTTTCGGAGAAGGATTCCACGGCCGGCACTCACCCCATCTTCGGTCCACCCTGGGTTAGGTCGAATACTTGTCGCGGATTCAGGAGCCATTGAAACTTTTGCAGCAGCTTAGCACCCTGTATAGTGGTGGGAAGAGGATGAGAGAGAGACCCAAAAAACGCGGAATTAACCAACGGTTCTTTGCACGTTAACACGCTTGCACTCGCGAGCTCACCTGGTTTCCGCCGGACTTGGGATTGATGAACACCAGCACCGGTGTGATGTTGGCCGTCGGTATTGGCTTAATGGCAAACGTTCGCGGTTCTACCGAGCTATCCTTGGAGCTCCGTTTTTTCTTTAACGGAGTCTTGCGAAGGGACGACTTGAAGTCACCCTTTCGGGGAAGCTTCACGATCCACGACGGGGGCACAATGATGCTGCTGTGGGTTCCTAGAGAAGAGTGTATGTTAGAGAAGGTTATAAAACACGGATGCAAAGCGTTTAACGGGGGACAAAAGGTTATTGTAAACGTTTACCTAGAGAACACTCTTCTCCGATCCGCTCGGCGTTGAAACAGGAGTCCTTGTTGTGATACGATACTTTACACCAGGCGCACGTCAGGGCTACGATCTCTTTCGAGCTGAAGGAGAGCTTCGCTTGGATAGCCTGGAAGGAGAACGTGAAAGAAGTTGGGTGAATATTCATTATATTGTACAAATTACTGGTTGTTTTGGGACATGGTATATCTATTTCGACAAAGTACCGTATATTTTACAAAACAAAAAGTAGATCTGACGAGAATTTGAATTTTTCATTAATAATTTGTAGCGATTGTTTTGTATAGAGTCATACAAGTAAACCCCAAAAGTTTGACCGCACTTAGACCATCTAGAATAAAACGTCGCTAAATCCTGTACGGATGGGTTTATTCATGTTACAAAACCATTATTGTGTTGGTGTACTTGTGGCTCTACATGTAAAATATCATTTAAACCAACTAGGATTAAATTGCAGAACACATTAATACATTTTAGCCTACAATAAAAGGGATGGTTTGAAGAAAAAAATGCATCCCTTTTCCTGGAGGTCGAAATGCATTTCTTTTCGAATTAACATGAAAAGCTGTGAGGTATGTAATTTATACAAGTTAAGCAAATAAAAGGCAATTTAAAAATATTTGCAATCAAGGCTGTTGGACTAAAATTGACTAGAAAATCCACTGATTCGTATCAAAATCCTTTATGAAGCATCATTAGAAATGGAGGTAGCCATACAAATGTGCCAAATATGTATGCCTACGAAAAAGACTGTTAATAAAAGGTTGGCAAATATCCATTCTCTTTCAGATTTTCAAAAATAAAATGTTTGCCTTGCTTTTTTGTTGCAATATTTGCAATAATGAACGATGAAAATAACCAGTGGAATTATTCAAATGAAAATTAATGGCTAACTTGAGAAAAAATAAACTGGAACATGCGGCTAAATAAATGTCTACAAATGTATCGTTCTTCGTTTTGATCTGTTACAATCATATTCTAACACTATAATATAATCACATCTGTTTACGAACGCGTACAATGACTCGCTTTACTTGCTCGGTGTATGATTTAAATGGTCGTACATTGACACCAGCAATTATCTTGCTGTGGTCCGTAATTCATTAGCAAACAATCGTCCACGCGACATTCAGTAGAATGATAAAAACGAAAGTCTCATAGATTGCAGCATATGCATTCAGGCATTCAAGTATCGTTTTATGATTTCTATCGCAAGTTAATTTCGGGTTCTAGTTTTTGAAGTTTAAAGATTCGGCTAAGTAAATAAACTGGACAGGTATTAGAGTTGCAAAAATAATAATGATAGCACATTTATAGAGGGAAAAAATCAATCACCAGGAACGCAAAATTGTAAATAACGCGCTGAGGCACGTGAAAATTATTCCCAAACAGGATCTCTCACCGGCCGGCCACAGCTGGCCAGCAGTTAGCACAACGCAAATATGACGCGAAAGCAACACGCCATGCGCAAGTGCACGGTTCCAGTGACTAAGATGACGACACACAAAGCGGGGTGTCGCGCTAGGAGAGCTAGTAGTAAATCGTTCTACTAATCACCATGTAAACCCTCCCTCCCGTGCCCCCCCCCCCCCCCCCCCGAAAGCCAGTCAGAGTATTAATTTCCTGACAAGATGCGCGACGCGGATAAACTTGTTTTCTCACGTTCCCTGGACCATGTGCAAAAACGTGAAGCCAATTCCTGGCTTCCCCCTCCCTTTTGGCGATGCACTGGCACACCACCACCATCCGAGTAGAGTTCTGCGCCGTGCCCCGGGAGGTTAGTGAAATTTTCTTAATAATATAAATAGAACCCGGGTCCCAGAAATAGAGTACCACCTCCCTGCCCTGCCCCGACCGACCTCCCTGAGTAGTAATAGTAGTAGTGCACTCAAAACTATCTGCCAAGTGAATATATCATGATTTTACGCTACACAGGGTTGCTGAGTTGCTTCGAAGGGAATTTATGAAAATTGTCAGCAGTGGTCGGTGTGGTGGTCGGCACCTCGGCCACGACCACGACCACCCCGCCGCGGCATTTACCTTACTGCACTGCTTGCACTTGCCCTTCTCGGTGCGGCGCGGTAGCCAGTGGTGAGTGGTCATCGTCTGCTCCCGGTACTGCCGCACACCGACGTCACGGAACGTCGGTTTACACTGCAGCTGGCTCTTTCCCGTCAGTGCGTTGATGCAGTTGGTGTGGACAATAGTTTTGCATGCCGAGCACTTCATCCGCAGTCCGTGTTTCTGCACAACCGGCCGTTGTCATCGATCGCGACATCGAGTGGAGTGGAAGATGAGAGTAATGAGATAACATTAAAACAACGTTTTAGCTGAGCTGGAACAACTGAGTCGTGTAAAACGGAACAACCTACCACACAATCGGCTTCACCCAGGCTGCAGCATTCACCGGAGACGGACGTTGGCACCCACAGATGATCACCGGAAATGGCGTTCTCGCTCCAGTCCGGAGTGCAGCGTATCTGGCGTCCGTTCGCATCACCACCGGAGTTGCTAGAACGATGACGATCAAACCGATGCGGTGATTAAGCCAGAAGGCAGGCAGGCAGGTCTTCCCGTAGTATAATGAAGACGTTTTTAGTGTAGCTTGTTTGGTTGTAATGCGAGTTGGAAAACGGTTCACCAAACGTATCGCCCTCGAGGGGGCTCACAGCCTACTACGTGGTGCGACATCTAAATAGGACCTATTTAAGTGTTGAATAACTCCATCATTTTTAAGCCGATTTTTGAAAACAGGAACCAGATTTTTTTTAGGTTATACACATGCCATTTATTGACAATTTTACTGAGAATATAATATCGATCAAATGACCGCCTCCTTTAGACACATAAAATGCGATCTTTTTTGGGCATTTTCATTGTATTTGACAACATTTGGGGTGCAATACTGGTAATTTCCGTTCTGATAGTAGCTTTTAGTTCTTCAATACTCTCTGGCTTACTGTTCAAACAGCCTCACAGAAAAAGGTCTGGCGCCGTCAAATTCCGTAATAGAACGCATAAGGACGCACGGTTTCAGTTAATTGTGAAGTGAATCTGGCCTACTTGTCCAAATCGGCAGAAAATTTACGAAGTTATTCAACATTGAAATAGGTGGCGCACCTTCTAGATGACAACTTCGCGACGTTTTCGACGGAAGGATCGCAAGCGAATGGTCCGTGAGCAAAACAGTGGAAGCAGAACACGGGAATCACGTCCTGTCCCTAGTTCAGGACGAAAAGTGGGTTTCGGTGTTCGCGAAATGCAAGCGAAAAGTGGGTCCTATTCTTGCACTTTGCACAAAACATGATAGGAACGCGGGCTTCGAGCTTCGAGCATAGGGCTCTGCATGCAAAACTCACGATTTAGCAACATCCCGCTCGTAATCGATCACGATGCGTTCGAACTTGACGCGACGAGCGAGACGGGCCAAGTGAAGCAATCTGAAGATAAGAGAAGAAGGAAAACAGAAGAAGAGAAGAAGAATGCATCAGAAGGAGGGCAACGCGATTGGCATTCTGGTTCTGGTATAAGAGCATAAGAATATCAGAAAAAACGGGTTGATGCTTGAATATCGAAGCTCCCAAAAGAAAAAAAGGGGGAAAAGAAGAACCTCCTTCGTCGTTAGACTACGAGTATCGATCACGCTTACAGTTCACGGTTTTGTTTTTCATTCGCAGAAACACATATTTCCCTCACGTGCCAAGCAGGGCCCCCACATATTTTCGGACCCTAATTCGCGTTCGCGGTAAATTAGATTAGAGGACAGACAGAAGAAGGGCGACGTGCGCTCGTGCGCCGCCACGCACACGTGTAGGACTTCCCCCACTTGACAATTTGTCTTTTGTAGTGTCTTCGCGCAGTGCAAGTGTGTCTTGGCCACCGAGAAGTGTTTAGCGCCCCTCCATCACCGGAGGCGCCTCTCTGTTAAATTGGATTTGCAATTATCAGGTTATCCGTGTACAAGCAGCAAAGGCAATAACACCTTGGGAGAGGAAGGGCCACACAGATCGACGAGATCTTTGAGAGGACCTCATCGATCCAAATACCTTCCTCGATCGCTTACGGCAGGGAGAAGGAGGAGGAGGAGGTGAGGCCCCACTTACCCCTCATCTTCGTTCTCCAGCTCGTCCACTTCATCGCCCGTTTGCGTATCATCGTCGATCGGTTCCGGTA
Source organism: Anopheles darlingi (assembly GCF_943734745.1). NCBI lineage: Eukaryota > Metazoa > Arthropoda > Insecta > Diptera > Culicidae > Anopheles > Anopheles darlingi. The sequence goes on along the minus strand of NC_064875.1, from coordinate 27,373,246 downwards.
CCGCCAGAGTGGCCATTGCCCGAACCGGGGCCGCTCGAACGTCTTCCGAGCTACCGAGTGCGGCCGCCTCACTACCACCGGATGATTGGTCCGTTGTCGATGGTTCCGCGACCTCTACGGGCATGGTGGCAGCAGTGCTCCTGCGTGCTGCAGGAGTTTCCGGTTCCGATGCGTACCCCCCAACGCTACTGCCACTGATGCTGCCAACCGTACCGTTCACGTTCAGCGATGCCGATCGACCACGCGGTTCGGATTTGATGTCGAGCAGCGTTTGCAAGATGTCGACCGATGCCGGCACTAATCGAATTACGGTCGAACCCGAACCACCGAACAGGCTGGCGGCCAGGTTGGACGGTTGGTTGGCCGAGTCACGTGTCCGATCCTGGCTACTGCGCTTTTTCGCCTTTTTGCGAGCTTTCTTAGCCTTTTTCTCGTTTTCCTTTTCGGTGACTAGGGCCCGGGCGGCCGTTTGCTGTTCGACGAAGGTGGTAAAGCAGAGCGGTGGGGTGCGTCCACCACCGCGGCTGTCCTCCTCGTGGTCAAGGTTCTCCGACGAGGCACTGCTGTAGTCTACCGACCAGGATTTTTCCGGTGATCCGACGGGCGACAGTGAACTCGGTGATGATACGTCCACTAGCGGCAGTGGCGGCGGCGGTACCGAGGGCTTCAAACTGGAACGATCGACAGCAACACCAAATAGTGTGATGGGTAGGAAGGACGCCCGTGGGGGTAGTAGTTTTCACGACACAAAAACGACACAAATGCACCACAACAAACTAGGTTTCACTATGGGACACGAAACGCATGATGATCGCAATATGATCAAAGTCCTTCGAAAGGTTCACGCCTTGAGAATGAAAGTATGTTTTACGTTTAGATACGATCCCTCGCGACACTTAAGACACTAGGAATGCCATATTAAGAACGCTTAGTATCGACAACAATCGTGCGCGTAGTAATATCTAATGAAACGAAGATCAAACTAGTGCACAGGGAACACAGAACATCAAATAGACTCTTATGTAGAGATATCTTGTGCCGGATATCCGGATCACTTGGCGAATACTAGCCAACACTCTGTGCAACCATTACTGGTGAGGTTTTACGCGGATGTTCCGGTAGCAAGATCGGAGCAAGACTGAACGGCTTCTACCAGACAGGTTTCATAGTCGTTGGTTTACGGTGCACTAGAACTAGAACACGTTTGTACTTAGATGGCTTCAGTTAAGGGCAGGTAGCTTAGCAGGGCAAGAGTGAAAGTGAACTATGGGGTTGGTGATGGTCTAGTTAAGGAATTAGCAGCTCTGTTGTCTGCTTCGAATAGTTTTTCCGTGAATTTTCCGTTAAAGTGTAAATTTGGTCATCCATCCCGTGGACCATAGTGCAATGTGAAGTACGTCAACGAAGTTGAGCTCTTAATTCGATTAGTCATACGACGGTTCGTTTTATGCATGCTTCGCCATGATATGAACTCTTGGAACTTAACGTTTGTTTACTCAATTCATAAACCGCAACCTGGGGACGATTAAGCCATTTGTCGTGCACGTTTCCATTCTATGATTTTTCTGTGTTAATAATAATGCTTGTCATGCTGTATCACGGATTTCTCAATTAATGTGCAAAACGCCAAGGTTGATGCATTCTATTGCAGAGTATTTTCAAGACCCTTGAGATGTTATAGCCCTGACAATGAACTTGAACGATAATTTTCCACAGCGCGTTACATTGTCACGTTTAATAAGCAAACCTGTCATAAGGTCACTGAATGATGCTTTAATGCATCTTTTTGTGATTATCTGCTGCATCAATGTTTGCTTATGGTCTTTGTTTACGTGTCGGAGACTGCCGTAAAAACCGGTTTTGAGGCCACTTCTAGAACTCACTCTTGAGGAAACCAGTTCATTCAAATGTGTGGCATCTTTGGGGATAAAGCTTTGCCACAATATTATCTCTCAGATTACAGTCAGCCTTTATGAGAGATGAAAATGTGTTAATATTGCATAGAAAAGATGTTATTAATCGCTTTCGAGCAATTTCATGGATTTATTTAGTTTTTGCCCATCATGTCAGACTACACCTATTAAAGTTTGAACAGATTGATTTAAATTTCATGCTATTGAAGCAGTTAAATGCATCTCAGGTGGTGCCGATTCGAAATGCAACCATTGGGTAATTTTATTAGGTACATTATGGCATTAAAGAATCTAGATGAGGGTCAAGGTCAAGAAAAATAAATATTTGGCTAGATCATTACTATGTCAATAAAGTATGAGACGTCGAAAAGCAAAACATCCTAACATTACGTTATGATATGGTGTAACGCTTAAGCAACGGATTCGCAAACCTTATCAGCTACAAACGATAACATCAACAACACCATTACAGGTATCAGGTATATTTTGCTCTTTATTGCATATTCTTTGTATATTCAAATTACTTCAACATTCACCTCACCTTACTTTCAGTCTACTTTAGATAACTTTACTGAGCTTAGCTTAAATTGTCTGTTCTGGTGAATAGTTCTTATCTCTTTACGATTAAGCAAGCATTTCTTATTTTTTTATTATTAACTTTACCATTTCGTTTAAAATTATGGCGATGAATTCATGTGTTGCATCGTCTCTTCATTTAAAAGGCATCTCTGCATCGTCACTTCATTTAAAAGGCTCGTTAAAATGTTTGCTTGTTCAATCTTTTCTCATTTTAATTGGTTTTCTTGTGTTTAAATCAATCTCTACTGAACTTTGCTGCATTCTTTTTCTGCTTCTAAAAACACTTTCTATGTTATGGCCTCCAATATCTAGCTGCACAAGAACCTTCTCCTCATGAAAACCTTTATGCACCTGACCTTGCCACAAATTTTAGCGACATCAACAATACACTACAGTACAAGAAACATGCATTGACATCAGCACAGGCCCGACACAGACAATCACTCAGCTTACCCCACTCCAGCGAGTGCTCCGGCTGCCAAGTTGAGCACAATCCGTGGACCAGCAACCGGAACACTGACACTGGCATCACTATCGCCGTCATTATCCTCGATGCTGCTCTCATCTCCATCAGCGCCATCGTCATCTTCCACCATCCGCTTCGCACTCTCCTTGTCGGGGGCCGATGCTTTATCCATCGCTGGATCGAGGCGGCCTTCCCCGGGTTCACCACCACACACAATACCACACCGTATGCCACACCGGTCACTGACAGTATCCTTCGATCCTTGGCTCGATTCGTTTGTTTTCGTTCTGGTTCTGGTTGGAAACGAAATGCCCTGATGTCCTGGGTACGAACCAAATCGAACTGATTTCGGCTACGGACATGCCCAACATTTGAAGTTGGCCATTGCCGTGCCAATCGACTCCAGTGGGGTGGTGAATTGATCTTACGTAAACTTAATTACGGAGAATGATTTTTTATATTGAGGGAAGGTAAAACCCTCCAGGGACATTGGGTCATCGCGTGCCCATGGTTTGGATTATTATTCGTTTTTGCTTTTCCATTCCGGTAGGTTACTGTTAGACCACTCAAGGGCTATGTGCTTATCAGTCCAGTCAGACAGGCATGCAGAGTATGCTACCAGGAACAGGCCATGCAGTGAGTCCGTCATGCGTTATGGAAGTGCTAATCAGAACATCGAAGCGATACACTAACAAAGGTGTTAACAAATATCATTCCACTTTCGGCCGGTTTTAAGTGAATTCGCACGCTCCAGCGCAATCGCGGACCCAGGAAGTACCCATCGACAAGACGACTGCGTGGCGGAGTGCGAACTTCAATCCCGGCTCGGCCCGGCACGGGTAAGTCCAGTTCAAGCTTCGAATTAGTAATGTAAATCTCTTACTCTCAAGGCCAAAGCGCTACAGCTGTCGTGAAGCAAAACAAAAATATATAATTACGAAGCAGGCAAACGGAGCAGTAGTAGCAGTAGCAGTAGAACCACTCTATCCACGGCACGCGAGGCTTCCACCTCCCATATAGCACCTTCGCGAAGTTCAAAGCCATTTCAGTTCGCTCTGGCCAGTTGCGCTGTTGTTCCGAAGCCGTTCTGATTCACTTCCGTCTACGGGACCGACGCTAGAAGAAGGCGCCTCCTTCGCGCGTGAGGGTTAACCGCTTCGTGAGTCTCGGCGCCGCCGTGCCCACCAGCGTGTGCGCGCTAGAGAGAGAGCGAGCGAGAGAACCTCACTCCAATCCCATAACGGGGGTTCGCGAATGTTGTGGCCACGCGATGTATTTGTTCAGCTCGAGCTCAATTCTAAGATCCAAGGGGCATGACGATTGCGAAGAGGCGATGAGCGCCTACGGAATGCTTCTGCTTTTGCTGCTGCTACTGCTGGAGAGGTTTCTGAAACCAACCGCCAAAGTAAATCTGGTTTCTGCCGGTAGGGCCTACAGCAAGCAGGTTCGTCGCCACACGGTGCTCTTGACTTGACCCAACGCAGCGCAATCTCTATATTCCTGGGGGCTATCATCATCTTTGGTCGCGTGAGATCGAGATCTGCCTCCGGGGGGGCGCATACTATCCCGAGGGGTTGCAGGGGTCCGGAATTACCTGTTTCGAGGCTAGAAGGCTCGCCCGAGGTCCACTGCCAGTGACACTCTCGGTCGGAAAGGCCGGAATGTTCGGGAATGATTCGCCACATTGACGTCACTCGTGAAGTGATTCATTACTGGTCTGGTCGTTGTCTCCGATTTCTCGAAGACGCATTTTTTCGGGAGAAAACCCGTCTCATTCTGGGGGCCCCCTTTTTGTTTTAACGGCGAATGGCGCCTTATTTGCATAAGCGGTGGTGGTTCACATCCATGATCCAATCCACTCTTCGGGGCCCGCGCTCACGATTCTAATCTGCGATCAGCGCAAATAATGCGTCAAAGTGGAACGCACGGACCGCGGGGTCGGTATTTGCCAAATGCCCGGGCTTATCAAACCGTGTCTTTGCAGAGTTGTCGAACACCGAGAGATCGTGTGGTGTGTGCAGTTATCTTACTGTTTTAGAGAAACATGGTGTCGCGAGCGTTCTAGTATTGCGCACCGAGAGACTCACAGAGTAGTATTCGATGACAACACATGCAATAGCCGGGAGTTGCGCGTTGTTAGTACAAGTGTTTTGCGCTACACTTTACATGCACACACACACACACGGATCACATTCGTTCTTAACCTAACCTAATTACGAGCTGGCGAAGCAAATTATAAAGAAGTGGAGTTTAGTTTTTTGAACGGTGGGGGAAAAACATACCAGCAGCAGGAACCGAGATATGAGGCAAGCTTACGGTACGTGTGCAAAAAGTAAAAAAGCAGCAACATCTTTGCAAAGACAGAGCGACACACACGAGCGGGTAAGATACGACCGATAACACGATATCAATCGGCGGTGCCTCTTAATAGGCCGATTTAAGCGTTTGGGGGTGTCCGCCCAGCGATGATAAGAACACGGTGCTCGGTTACAGCGACAGCCACTTCCGGAACACCGCCAACAGCAACAGCATGGCACGTTTTCCGGGGTCTAGTGTGCACTGGATGGAATACATTTACGTGTGATTTCGATTCCGCGCGGTCTCACAACAGTTGGGACAAGTTGAACAAGGCACAAAACTCCGACCGTACCGAACGCGTGTTCCACCTGGTCGCTGTCAACGTACGTTTTGAATACCTGCTTCTGCTGGTGCTGCTGCTGGTGCTGCTGCTGGAGATCGTGGATCGAGCGGATCGTATGGAAAAGCCGCAAATCCATGGCACTCATCCACACGATCGCTCGAGCGAGCGTGCTGCTCTCGCTCCCGGTTTAACCTAGGCCGCCGCTCAGCAGATGTTGGGGCTCGCGGCGCGCTCAGAGATCACAACAAGCGCTCACACTACTTACCTGATTCTTTCGTTGGACGCGTACATCGGGGACTCTTCGGATCGTCAGGGGGCCTCTTTACGGACTATCTAGGAACACCACAAACTGAACGAACGATCTTCTTTTCTTTTTAACACAAATTACACAGCGAATTAGAACGTAACACAACGTAACACATGGCAACGACGACGATGACGACAACGAACGATGAAGATGGTGACAGTGTCCACGCCGTGCAAGCAAAAAGAACGATGACAACGCCTCGCCTACTTCCCGACTCTTGCTGTGGCCTGCTGTGCCGTGTGGCTTGGCCTAAAAAAAGGGGAGCTCAATTTCCAAAACATTCCGCCACATCGCACCAACACAGCTCAACACGACACGCGGGGAGAACACCGGATAAAATCATGAGTGAGTCAGAGAGCGCGCCAAGGGGGGGAATACGCAGCAGCGAGTGACTTAAGCGTGCGTCTCGCACACTCGCGTTCGTCATGGGTTCCTACGGTTGACGACGGCGGGTCCGAATATGTCACCATCGTTTGGATCTCAGCTCAGCACTGCTGCGGATCCATCCGTCCGTCAGCTCGTTGATCGTTTACTTTTACACTTTCTACGAGGACACGTGTTGTTTGCAAACAATTAGCCCGGTCGTCGTGATATTTACGAAACTTGGGGGGGTCTTCAACAATAAAATAAAAACGCGATCGCACTACCACCGGACGCGGACGTAACACCGTGGTCGTCGAGTCGAGTCTGTTTGGTACTGGCTCAAGTTTGCTCAAGTTCATGCGAATGAATATCTTTCCCACCACAGCTTCTGCACGAACACGGTGTGGCACTCATCTTGAGCTGTGTTGGCGGGCCACACACCACACGCCTCTTCTTTCTACCGGCGAGCGCGCGCCCGACCGACCGACCGCGAAAACGGCCAAGCGTGACGTCAGTTGGGGTTTTTAGAAATAGATACCATTGTTTTGACCAAGCACCGTCTGATAACGGGGTCTCGCGTGTTCCCGGCGCACGGTACCAACACCAAAGAGGTCCCCCCCGGCTGTATTTGTGTCTGTTTCGGTTGACGATATCATGATCTCACCGAGAGATCGCAGCAGCAGCCTTTTGGTGGTGGTGGTAGTAGTAGTGGTGATCCACTAGCGCCTGTCACCTGTTTCGAGCGACTTTAGTACTCGCCAACCAACACCCAAGCACCGCAGCAGCTAGCAATTGCTAGCAGATGTCGCCAATCCGCGAGAATGTTGGGGTGGAGTAATGGGTGGGAAGGGTGGGATGCTGTGCACTAGCTGCTGAGCAACCCGATCCGCTGCACGATCCGCTGTTCTGAAACGTGGTGGAAACGCGTTGTGCGGTGCGGGGCGGTGCGGTAGGTTATTGGTTTCAGTAGTGAGTTTACCACCCCCCGGTGGGTAGGGGCAGTGACGTGCGAATTAACGCTCTAGAAGGTCACATCGTTGGTCGGAATATAGCGCGAGCGTCGCAGTTCCGGAGATGGTAATAAATGATCGTGAATGGTGGGGGAAAATAAAACATCGGGAATAATAGTTGACGAGTTGACATTTGGGTGGCGGTCGATCATATCGTTTATTACACTCTACGACGAAACAGAAACAAAACGTTTTAGAAAAGCACGTGGCCGTGAATAGGTTGGTGGCAGTTACACTGCACAAAATGAAAATAAAACTGCCTTGACTTTCCGCAGTTTGTTGCTTGTTTATGTTTCGAGCATTCACGAAGCAGCAATACAGATTGTTTAGTCCTTGACGAAGAGTTAAACATTACATTATAATTACTATCCAATACAGTTGCAATTTCGGTTATGCTCAAATCTTACTTTTATTTTAATATTCCTTTCTCTTTTGATGGAAAAAAGATATCAAGGTAACTTATCATAGTCTATCCCATTTTTAAATTAAAAATCTCATTCGATCGTACACTTGTAGATACAGTTTATAGATGGTTGATATACTGTTTCAAAGTACACTAAAATGTTTTTTGTTTTAGAGCCATTATTAAACAATCCCGTTGGAGATGAATCGTTTATCATGACACACGAGAAAATAGTGGTGTTATTTTTATTGAGTAGTGTGTATGCGATCTACAGTTTTATATATAATCATTCAGTTTGCCTGCTTTGCTTGATGGTGCCAAAGGCTTCACTTTGGAGTGTTTGTGGTATTTATTTTTCGATTGACCATGTCTACTCTACCGACCTATTTATTGTTTTTTTTTTTAAATTTTTGGTGAAGTTAATGTTAGAATTAAAGCATTTCCGTGTTTGGTGAAAACATTGCATTGCATTGCATATCTATAGCATCATTTGGCTAAGCGACATTCGCGTTTTCTACTACTTGGAGATAAATAGAAGAATGCCTAGCATAATTCTTAAAACTGTAACTGCACAAAGTTTCTAAAATTACTTATTGTTAATAACAATTTTCAACTACCAGCAAACCCCTTTGAATGGGTCCATTATAATAAGTTCACCTAGGTGATGTTATATTTATGTAACGAACTGTATTACGCTTACAGGTATTCGGCAAATGTGCCAGTAGATTCCCATGTTTTATGAGAAAATTTGTGTTTCCTTCAATTGATGTTAAAATCTAAAAAAAAACTGTCTTGAACGTTTTTGATTAATACGATAATTTTTACAATTTCCAGCTCAAACCATGCGCTTCAGCCGCTTGCGCCATTGCGTCTACCATCTCTTCAATACGAAATAGATGGACCACATTGAACGATACGATCAGAAGAGTACGGACAGTCAAAATGTTGGTTTTATTTTTTGCAAACGTCATCATAAATTACGAAGACACTGTATGCTCCCATCTAACATCTGGAATCAATCCAAAATATTCTCTCCCATCGCGACCACACACAGTATCGGCTAAGTTTTCGCTTTTGATGTTATTTATTTTCGTGCTGCATTGACTTTTGTAAATGTTTTGACCTTAATTAAACCGAGCAATGCAATAATGAGTGTACAAAATCCATAAATAACATTAATAGGCCATCGTTAATCATAACAAACATACAGTAAAGGAGGAAACCCATTTTAGTTTGTTTGTTTTAAATAACGAATCTAGTCACATTTATGAGCAATAGATTACATCCATTAGTGTTTATGCACAGGAAAACCGGGGGGTGGGAAAGTAAAGTAAAATAATAACATTCATGTTATGTCTGCACTTATCAGTAAAAATCTTTATTTTTGCAACCCCCGCCACATCAGGCGCCGTGGCGCGATCATCTGCGCGAAATTGTCATCCTTCGACGGACCAGCCCGGCAAGCCACCGAGCAGGCAGCCCCGCTGTGAGGCCGAAGCCTGGCTTCATAAACCACTGACAGTCCGTTAATGCTTATTTTTATTCGCGCATATCACATCGCATCGCGCTGATACTACCCGTTCGTTCGTTGCTGATGATGAGTCAGACCAACGATAATGATCACCATATCTGTGGTGAAGGAGAGACCGTGACCACGAGGAGATGCTTCCGTAAGGTTTCGACGGAACGTTTCGACGTTAGTTTATGAGCTACCGGCTTTGCCGGATCGGTCCGGCGCTTCGTCTACGATCGCTGGCACTGGTGGTGGCGTTGTGGTGCCCCCCAGAGGTTGAATGTCCCTCCTGTAAGTTGAAGCGTATTTTTAAAGATCGCTTGCACACTCGATGATCAAAGGCAGTCGAGCCGGCCAAGGGGAGGGCGGTTGTGGGCTGGCCGAGATCGGGTAATTTAGTGTTTGCGCGCGTTATTACGCGACCGTTTCGTCGAGCCGAGAACGTGCACCAGGAAGGAAGCGACTGTTGGCGGCATTTTGCATGCTAGGATGTGATCATCATCGTCCCCGTGCTGATCTACGTGCTTTCGCGATCGGGATACCGGCGCATGACATCATACTTCAAAAGTACGTCCTGCTGCCCCGCTCTCTTTGGACCAACGCGGGGACGCACTCGGCCGCAAATTATGATAAGCCTCGACTGTCACATCGAATGCAAACAAAAACCTCCGTGAACCCGTGAAGCCGTACCTCTACCAAATGGTAATAGGTATCTCCGGTCGAAAAGCGCAATCTCTGGCGCAGAGGGTAATGGTTAATTTGTTTTTCACGAAATAACCGCGAAAGACAAACAGCGACACCAGAAAAGATGGCAAAGAGTTATGATGGGGATCAGTTACACCATGGGACTGTCATGTTTGACACGATTGGTGATGGGCTCGCGATTGGTTTTTAATGATTGCCGGCTTTTTGCGGCCAGAAACAGATTTATGCAATCCGGTTCCGCTAAGCTTCGAATTCGCGCCAAGGAATAATAGTTGTGAAGCTGTTGAGAACAAACGGACCTACTAGGATGGTAGTGAGGACACGTTTTCTATTTTGCTGCACGATAATTGCTACACGTGCCAACACCGCACCTTACAGGGTTAATAAATCGGATTTTCTGTGGAAGGTTTTCTCCAGGTACATCCAGGAACCAGCCAGCTCTTGCCAGGAACAGCCAGGTTCCTCTCTTCCAACTTTATGGTGGAAAAGAATCGCAGAACCGTGAGATTGGCAATAAATTACGTGCGAACACAATTAGTTTGCAGCGCGAGCGAGCGAGCGAACGCTCGTGTCAAAGGGTGGAAAATTCATTTTCCCCATTATTTTCCCAACTTACAAAATGTCGGTCCGTGAGGTTCGGGTTTTTGGGTGGGAACAATGTTCAAAACCTTTTTTCCCTCTTTCAGTATCCTCTCCGAATTGGAGGATTTTTCTCACTTCACTCCGGTGAGGTGAGGACGATGCTCACTTCGATTTCTTCGATTCTGCTGCAGGGCGCAGTTGGCCATAGATCACTCAGCCTTGTGGCACGCTGTTATTGGTGATCTATTGTCCGTGTGTCCAACTTCAACGTTCTTTCGTTGAAAACGTTCAGTGGATAGGTGCAATCGGCACTAGCCTTTTTTTGTGGGGATCTCCGGACCATCGGGTGCATCGCAGGTCTTGAGTACCCGTTAGGATGTACATTGTAGAGAATAAGAATATCTCGCAAAAAAGAACTTTGTGGGTTGAAATATACTTGAAAGTAAGTAACAAAGCAATGAGACCATTCATTTGGACATTTTTAGTTGTTTATTCAATTTGTGAAGATATCTAGACTTAGGTACGAAATGTAGCGTACGATACTCAGTGCCCTTATAGTAAATACGGAAACTATATGGCTATGAATCCCGTTCTTCACCATCATCGACTGACATTTGCGACGTGCGAGAGTGTTCATACAGGAACGCAATTGCACCCTTTTAGCGTCGAGAGAGTATGTTTGAATATTATTAGCCCTCGGTCCGAAGCTGTTAAAAGCTACACTCCATTATTGGAGCATTATGCAGGTCTGCTGCAGCGAGGATGACTATGCGAGGATGTGTGGTGCAGTCGCAATGGGTTCGCGCGAAGCGATGCACACCTCACACACCATCGACATGACATGCCGTCGTCGTGGATCGTATGGTGTGCGCTGCATTATGCTGGGGCGATGGGTACATTTCAACAAGGACCGAGGACCGCTCCAAACTAGCGAGCTTCGGGACTAGTGAAATCCCTTCTGCTAATGCTGATCATATACAAACAGTATTTTAGCAGCAACAGCGACAGCAGCATATTGCATTGGTCTCCGGCGAGTGGCGCTCGCTGCATCGACAATTTATAGTGGGCCGACTAATTGGCAAAACATGTTCGATACTGCTCTAGCCTGACCGGGCTTGTGTGCGTGTGTGTGTGTGTGTGACAATGGGTTCGCCAATGATGGTGGAATATCAACATCGTCGACACAAACCGACCGGCCACCACACATGTACCTGATCCACGTTTTAATTACTGAAGGATGTAGCCGTAATGCCACCTGCATCGGCCATGCACGTTGTTGTCTGCAAAACCCTTTTTGCCACCACCACGTGGGCAAATTCGGCGAGCAGCAAGGCACCACGTTGTGCGAGAAACATGATTAGCGTTTGTGAGCTGTTAGTTTGAATGGGAACTATGCTGGGGATGTGTACATGGTGGCGTGAAATTGTGACATTTTGTCTGTGCTTTTTATGATTATATTGAACTGGACGTACCAATCTGTGATTAGAAACAGTAGGCAGGGTAGGGGATGTCCACCATATCCGGGAAATTGCTGCAACGTATGTCATATTTTATGTTATTATTTCACTAAACCATGTCCAGCAGAATTTCAATAGCATTCACAGTACAAAAGTACAATACTATAGCATTTTTACAATAGCTCAAAGGAATGGTTGGATGAGGTTATTTTGCTGAAACCCGTTGTTTCAGTGTATAGTGCTACCGGAATTAATTCAGACCAGAACTAACATAGAAACTATGAAACAGTTCATCCACCCATTTTTTCGTGCTCTATTTTGTATGCATAGTTGAGAACGCTGCAATCGGGAACGAACACGGGGCACATTTTCCTTTTTGTAACCGATCATATTGTTATTCAACATTTTGAGTATGCTCTTGGGATTTTCAATATCATTTAGTTAATATGGGTGGCAAGGAGGAAATTATGTATTTTATTTTGATTTTAACTTAGTACTTATTAAGATACAAATCCTTTTGGAAAATTACGTGACATCGACTCATTTCACTTCACACCGATCTGCCAAAATCCAGCGATTTCCAAGTCGTTGTTTGAGGATAAAATACAAGACTGATGTTTTTTATCTTTTGTTGAATACTTAATTCGCACCTCAGTTTATCTGAGGTTTATTTTTCTCATACTTTTCATTTTTTAGTAATAGGGTTGTATCAATAGTAATGTATCACTTGTTTGTTTGGTTACAATAGTATTAAAACTAGATTTAAAATGGTATCATAAATTTGGTAAATTTAAAATAATAAAGTAAACGGGGGCTTGACTAGAAATAGCCTCACTAAATAATACCGATTTATCACTGCAATTAAACACTACAATCAGAGCTATTTTGCGTTCGTAAAAAACGAGTCCTTTTTGGTTCAAATAAATGGTAGTTAAGATAAAAGGTCCATTGTGTTGTTCACCAGGTAGGTTGATGAGATTAAACAGAAAAAACAATGCAAAAGGTTTGTTTTCGTGCTTTGAACAAGACATAGAGATATCGAAACATAAATAAACCCTCTAAATAGATAGATGACTTTCAATCTGCAGGATAATCTCCTGTTAATATATTCCCTAATGATCTGAAAGGAGTAGAAATACACTTACAATGCGTCCCAATATTTTTTATAAATACCGAATGCAAACGTCCTGAAACATATAAAAAAAGGATTTCAGACACGCATTATTGTTTATTCATGATAATTCTGAAACGAGTAAGATAGCAGAATAAATCTTTTTGATTTCTGAAGCATCACCTACAAAGCATCAACCTTCATGTGACAGGTAGGCACCGGAAATCGATGCTTTCAAGAAGCATTCCAGACAACAAAGAAAAATCCCTATCATTATGGGGCAATATAATTGTGCAATAAAACAGGAACTCCCACAACAACCGGCCCTGCATACCGGCAACACCACGTAAATAGGCAATTGTTAATGGTTCATACTTTACGGGGGATTAAGATGATGGGCAGGTTTTCGCACCTTCGATTCTGCGCCACAGTACTGTACGTGTCGGCATCAGGATATCCTAACGAAATTATCGCTCCATCTTCGATTCGTTGCAGACAAGTTTTACGATGTGCGCTTGGCTGGCAGAATCGTTTACTTATTGTTTCTAGACGTTAACGCATTGGTCTTAGGCGTCGATCGCTATAAAAGCTTCCTTTACTTCCGATGGCGGTGACGAAGGTATGAACCATAAAAAATGGATTTAAATATAAAATCTCTCATCCCGAAGGCCAACAGTTTTAAGATAAATTTGAATATTTCTTCGGTGACACGTTCAGCTGTGACAGATCTGGGAGCATTATTACTTCATAAGCTAATTTGTTGATTTTTTTTTTCATTTATTCCGATTCTCAATTACAAATCCAATGCGAGCAATGCAGGCCATGTTCCTGTTAATCAATATAATCAAAGAAATATTATTCAATCACGCATTATTAAAGCTGGTTGCTCTGTGGATATTGTTCCCCGTTTTTCTTCTGAGCATTTTTTCCCCCATTGAGACGACAAAAATGCTGTGGTTCGGGATAAAAGAAGATGAAGGTGGAAGTAACTAATTGATGAACTTGTAAACTTATTAGCACCCGCAGGCAGAATTGGGTGGCTACACGGGTTTGCACCTAATGATGCAGGCGTGCTCTTGTCAAGTCGATCTGGTGGGCGAAGCTGTGAACGTCATGTTCGAAGTCTTTTTCCTCATGACATGATGGCTAGAGACCCCACACGATGCCACGATGCGTCTGCTGCACGAGACACAGGCACTGTAGGTGTTTGAGCGCACTATTTATAGGTACCGTGAATCATGATCCATTAATTCTTATTCGAGGACAACTAGCGTTGTTTATGTGGAAACGAATTGCCGAGGAGTTTCTTTATGAACCATAATGGAAAACAATGAGTGAGTAACGTCGTTTCCATCGGTAACTTCAACAGAGGTAGACTGCTTTTTAAAGGGTGAATTAATCAAGGGAAAGTTTTTCAACTAACAACTGGTTTCTACTGTTGGCGGTTTCAATAGCAAAAGTCATGATTTTACACTTAAAATAAAAGTCAAGTACACTTGATCCTACCGAACAGTACGGCTACCAGGCAGAATCTAACGATGGAATTGGGAATCATGACAGAACTTTTTTTATAATTAAATGGAAACTCATAAACCACTAACGAGACCACAAAACCAAGCGAGCCCATCAGCGGTTGGTACCTTTGGGAGCATCCTTTTGATGGATTTCAGTTGGCCAAACTATACTTAAACTGGGAATGGGCTAGTTACACTCACTACCTGCCAGGATGTCTGGATCGTTGGGTATTTGAAGTGGAACTTTTTTATGGTCAACCTCTTCGGGTGGTATTGGAGAATGGACAGTGAATTTTATGATCTAATATTTACGTTCTAACAGCGATAGATAAGAAGGAGGAATAGTTATTATACTCTGGGGCTTTATACTTCTCACAGGAGCTTCATGTTTTCCATCGGATATAGATAAGATAATAATGTTGAATGAAATGAAATGATAAATATTATTTTTTCAACAGAGTTCCAAGCATATTTATAACTAAAATATCGACAAAAAGGCGGAATGCAATGTATTCAATATAGCATAACTCTCGAATTAGTTTTGCAAGACTGACTGATTTTGATGTTTCGATTTTGTTGTAAAACTCAAAGAGCATGTTCCTAGTGCTTGAACAAATGAACTCCAACCGGGGTCTCGTTTCAAGAGGAAAAGTTTCCTTTCGGAACTTTTGTTGAGTTTCCTGCTGTAGGTTCTCTTTTCATTACTGGCTGAAATTACTGTACTTTTGCATTTCACTCCCTAATTAGAGCTCTTCATTGCAATGATACCGATTTTGGCGAGGCATACGCTCGAAAGTTAATTGTTTTCTCATTAAGCAGCACTTTGCACTATGATCGGGGTACGCGTCGGAGCGCCGGTTCTGGAAGGATCCTGTCACGCTAAAGACACACTCAAACTTGGATGTTATAGCGTCGTCGATGGTGAAAGTTTTTATTTGAATGGTTATGGAGCGCGTTCGCTCGCGTTTGCGTCCTGACTGACTCCGGCTTCCAGAGGAATACGCAACTAAGGCAGAACTTGCTGGTTTACTGACAACCAGAGTGCCTTGAGAAGGATTCGAGTCTAATGATAGCGAGTTTCGTAAGAAGTTCTGGAAAATAGTTGCGAATGACAATAACTTTTCGATGTATCACTATTTCAGTTGATCCGGTTTGAATGCTCTCGTTAAATTGAAAGGAACATCAACCACCAATGAAGGCGAGTAAAGCGTTTACTGAACATTGAGAATTAATTCACATTTCAACATAATTAGTTATGTCAATTCAGTCGCTCCTAGACTGCTTCAGATTCTGTTGTTTTATCAGGCATTCAAAAATACATTGTTCTTTATCCTTGATGAACTTGAACTATTTCCTTAAATCATTTGCATCATTTATGTACGGTTTGTTTTAACATCTTTTTACTATTTCATAAATTTTTCGTACGTATTTTCTTTTCATTTAATAGAAATTGAAACTAATATTTTAATTTGTAATGTCAGCTTTATGCACAAGCTGTCAATCGCAGGTGTTAGTTTTTTAAAAAAAAAGACGATAGGAAGATAAATGATACAACATTAAAGTTTTACTTGTTTTTGGCTCTTGATGGCTTCGTGAATAAACTTCACAAAACCCATCTATTGAAAATTATCAACGTAAAGGTTTTCAAACTCTTTATTCTAACTGAAAGTTTTGTTTTTTCGTCTTTGTAAATATTACATAATAGGGGATAAAAATTGATGATATGTTGGTAATGGCTTTACAAAAGATTTTTGATCAGCGGACACTGTTAACAATACCTTTAGATAAAATAGTCTAGTAGGTCCATAAGAAGAAAATCGTTCATTTTACTGTTCTACATAATCAGATATTTACGATACTTGTAGATGTATTCAAATCGCTATCAAAATATTCGACATCAATCAAGAGCATTTGCGCCCAAATTTGATATAATCTTTATCTACCTTAAAGTCTTGCACAATTTCTAAACGTTCATTTTCATCTCTTCGTAGAAGCTAATGCTGCTCGAGTTAACCATAAGTCAACCACCAAACCAATTGTAATGGCGCTTAAGGGCGAACAATCTATAAAGCAATAGTCCCCACTGATGCTTTCTTATACTGTGCACTCCAAATAACAGCTTTAACCGGCTCTCCAAGTCACATCTTTCATACTGAACGGCTAAAAAGTGCTCCCAAATGGTCTGCTGAATGGAATCCGTTGTTTTTTGGCACAAGACGGTCTATAGGATTGAAAAAACCCTATTTTACTAACGAGCAGGCGTGAAAACTTTTGAGCTCCCTTTTCATATTGCCTTCGGAAATGGGATAAAATGAAAAGCGCCTCGTACGAGATCAGTTCAAGCCATGGCTGCCAGGACACAGAAAGTCCACCGTTAGTGGCAACCGGCCGTACTAGGCCACGACATTCGAGCGAACGCACGGTCCACACTTCATGGAAAAAACATTTCCCGATGAAATTTCCTCGCTCCTGTTAGCGGCGGATTCCTGGATTACTCCACACGAGCCCATCCATAGTCCTCGATTTTCAACTTTTCTCATTTGCAATAAATCATCTCCCGTGTGTCTGGGAAGCGCTTTACCATCCGGTGAATGCCCGGCCGGGTTCCCGAAAATGCCACACGTGGTTCCGGCCCGAAACGAGACCAACCGTTTGGCTCGCATTAGATCTTTTTTCCTTTTTTCCCTCCTTCTAGTTTTTTTTTGTTGCTCCCGTGGAGTCTGGACCACATCACCCACGAGCCACGTTGACAGCGGGCTTCTGACCAAATTGCCCAGCTTCGTACCCACTTTAGCATGGTTCGATGCATTTCGACAGAAGAGAAATTGACTAGCACTATGAGCGCTCTAGGCGAACAACGAACGCAGCTAAGCGCGAGTTAAAGGTTTTTGGGGCGAGCCAAGTTTCGCTCTTCATCCTGGAACCAGTCGTCGTCGTGATTTATGACTCTTTCGGTGATGGAAAAGCTTGCCACCAGACCGTGACCCGATCCTAGCGAACGGAGCGTCGGTCGTCGCGGTATCAAACCATTTTCTCGGTGGAAAGCGATTGATAAAGGATAACCAGCTGACTTAGTGGCAATGTTTTCTCTTAATTGCTAAGAGCTGGTCAACATTCTAAACACACCCGGAACCAGGTGTGCCTTGAACGAATATCCATTTTTCTTTTGTTACTAAAACACATGAATTGCGATTGTGAAGGATATTTTATTCACACACTTTCTAAACATTTTTCCTTTCTTTGTGTCAATTTATGGACACTGATCTAGTAGGCTTTTCTTGATCAGCTCATGAGGCACTGCTGTTGCTGCGTGATGTACTGGTTATGCCGGCAATTTTACGTCTTCAATGAATTTTTGCTTGCCGTAAGGTGAGCGTAACCGACTCTCTACACGGGCGCGAGAAAGCTGAAAATGAGATGAGAATGAAAAAGTTGAGAATGTCAAATCCCATACAAATGGAAATGTAAAGATACAAGTAGGCTGTCACAAATGTATGGGATTTGACATTCTCGCCTTTTTCATTCTCATCTCATTTTCAGCTTTCTCGCGCCCGTGTAGAGAGTCGGTAAGGTTTTCGAAATCTCTATTTTTGATTTGCCTAAACCTCAAGTCACATGTTTAAAGTGGCACGATTAACATCATATTTTCCCATGGTGATTAGCTGTCTATTCATCCTTGTAAACTACTAGGAGTGATTAAATGTGCTAAAAACCTCTTTTTGTATCTATTGTTTTCATGAGAATTTCAGCTTGTTTTGCGTGAAATTTTATGCAGTTGGTTGGTTTTAAAATTATATTTTTTCTCACTTCAAAATACACATCTAGGCTTAAAGAAGCCTCTGCTTCGTTTTTTTATTATCAAAAATGTCGTAAACAAGTTAACATATCGGTGAAATAATGTTTTTTCTACTCGAGAAAGAAGATTATGGCTTCGAAAAATGATCAGAAAATGGATTTGTTGGCCATATCTGCTCGCAGCATAGCATAAAATCCGTTGGAAAACATCTCCTTAATTCGAATATGTAAATGAGGTGCTGTGGAAAAGCAGTATTCTTTAGTTCGTGAGCTTTAAGCGATGATTTTAGCGGCTTGGGAAAATATATGAATGTCAGGGCTTCTAAAAATTAATCAAAAATGGTAAAAAGCACGTCAAACCGCGTGTTATCAATTATACACCATTCAGATAAGATAAGGAATAATTTCAGGGTTTCGATGATTTGGTTACTTCTGTTCACTGACAGAAAAAAGGAATTAAGATGGTGTTATATTAACTGGATACTTTTTTAAAAATATGCGGCCATTTTATCTGTTATTTTATTCATCCCTCTTGATGTTGATCCTTGAAGTTTTCTTGATGCGCTGGATAAGCTTGATTATCTGAGATATTAAAATCAACGTCTTTTCGTTATATAATGAGTTTAATGGGAAAACATAACGTTAAAATGAAGTTGAAAGTTGTAGCTTCAAAACAGCAACTAATAATAATTAATTTTGTTACAAGAAAGCGGCAAAAACCACCACAAGACAGCCAATTTATAGAAAAAGGTAACCTTTTTAAATACTAAAAAGTGAAATACATTACTCGCTTCCCCTCAAAGTTACTAACGTTGCGTCTCATACGTTACGCCACAGACACTCCAGCAAACCGTGCGTTGTGCGACGTAACGCCCGTCGCGCGACGATGCTACATCGCGATGTATCCGTAAAAAACGCTTCAACATTCTCTCGAAGCGTTTTCGCGCTCTCTCACGTGCTCTCTTTCGGTTTTCTCGCTCGCTCGTGAAACGAATAACGCACGAAGCACGACGACGACGAACGATGAACGACGAAGCAAACTCGTACCGCCTTTCTCACTCTCTCTTTTTATATCTGCCTTGCTCTTGTCCCTCTCTCTCTTAACCCTTTGGTGTCACCAATACCTAGAATGCCTTCGCCTCACGAATTTTTTTTCAAAAATTCAAAAATTTCAAGGCGGACGGACGTGTTTTTCCTTGTGATTCGTGCGTGATTGTCGTGTTTTTCCCTGAACGTCAACATTTTCGGCGTAAATCTAAAGGTGCGTAACTGTAACGGTCGCGGGCACGTGCGTGAAACGAAGAAGCGACCCAAACGTGTCGTCGCTGATGCTCGTGCGTGAAAGTAGTAGCATAACCCGAGCATAACCAGCACAGCCTCCGACGACGAAAGACGCGCGTACCGAAAACGTTGCGTTTCTCTTCGGCGGCCCGGAGCTCGGTGGTTCTCCTCGGAGGAGCCAGCCCCGTGCGTTTTTGTACGTAAAATTTCACTTGAGTCAGTGTCAGTGTGTGTGTGTGTACATCTGTGTGGGAGGGGGTGGTGCATCGTGATAAATTGATCTTCGGTGAACGCATCCTGGGGTCACTGTAACGTGCGTGCGGTCGAAGCGAACGGAAAGCATAAAAAACGGGGAAGCAGCATAAGACGTCACAGCACTTTGAACCCCAGAAGATTTGGAAAACAAAAAAAAAGAAAAACGAGGGATAGACCGGGTCCATCCCAGTCGCCATCGTCGTTACGCAGCAGCATTGCTCTCAAGGTGGCCGTACCGTGTTTCGATTTATGTGACGCGGCGCAGCATCCCCGAAGTGTCTTCCTCCAGCGGAACGGATGCTGCGATGCATCTCCGTCGTCGTCGTCGTCGTCGTCGGCGTGCATGCGCGTTAGTGTGAACCGTTTTTGTGTGTGTACTGCTCGTGCCCGTTGTGCATGGCCGGCTTCGTGCGTTTGCAACGCATTTTGTCCTTTTTTTGGGATGGAGTGTTTCTGGTGGTCTGGCGTTTGTGTATTAATAGATTTATTGATGATACGCAGCTAATAATTTAATTGCATTTTGCGCTTACTTCCTCCTACCCGCGTGTGTCTATGTGTGTGTATTTGTGTGCCGTTTATATAGCCGTCGTGCGTGCGTGCACGCAGAAGTGCAAGAGTGCAACCAAAGGTGAAGTGTTTTCCTCGTGCATTCCACGGTTTTGTGAAATCGCGTGGCGCAGGATCCCGATCCCGAGGATTTTCCTCGCATTTCTGTGTTGCTATAGTGCCAGTGTAGTGCGCGAGTGCGTGCGTGCGTGTGGTGGCTATTTTTACGCCGCGAAATGAATAATTGCCGGCAATTTACGCCTCGTCGCTAGGCAGCGCGTGTTTTGCGTGGCGCCCCCCAGCAGATCAGCTGCCCGACGATCAGCCTCCCGCTGGTTCGCGAGTTCGAGATTTAATTGTCGAAGCACAAATTAAGCATAAGCACACAGGCCAAAGGGGGGCCAGAGTGAGGCCACAAGGGCCAGTAGACGACCTGCCACACTCACCGAAACGTCGAGTAAATTTCGTGAATCTCCTTCCTGCGAGAGCACATCAGCATCAATTGACGGTGAGTTATGAATCCGTTTTCCGTGAGCTAATTTGTTTTAGCCCAACAACAGCAAGGGGATGGGGCTCTCTGACGATATTGATGTATTCCGTGGTTATCGTAATTTAGCCTCGTGTCACGAAACGGTGCGTGCGAACCTCAACCCCTTCCCCACCGGGAGAGGAAGACATTTTCAGCGATCAACGGTATCGGCAGCAGTCGCCGTGCACACCGCTGGTTGCTTAAAATAGGACACCGAGTAACCGAGTGGAATTTTGCGCCTCCTTGGATTGGTCTGTTGTGAGCATCTGATCTGACTTGCCATCGGGATCGAGTTTTTGTTTTTATCGCCGAGAAGTGATTAAAGTATTGACGTGGAACAGGGCCACATCTTCTTATCCTTCGATTTCGGTGACAAAAACATAGATAAACAGCTCATTTTACTCACTACAAAATGGCTTTCTCTTGTTTCGCCCGGGTTTAAATCTCGCCGACGACAATAGCAACTTTTGATGGTCGCATCAAATTCGCCGACAGAAACGCTCAAACCAAAGGAATAAGATTAAGGTCATCGAGCACGGAACGGTTTGTGATGCCTGCGATTCAAGGTTATCACCAGCAGCTACCCATCAAACTCGGCTGTACGTGTGTACGCTCACACACACACACGGGCGGCTATAAATCAATCCATCCGCTCGGCTTCTGTTTTGAGACAGTAATTTATGCCGCTTTCGGTCCATTGATTGACCCTCGATTTGTACACAATTCGCGCAAGCATGGGTTTTATAGCGCATCCCCTCTAGAGAGAGCACCTCGAGTCTAGTGCATCACCGCCTATCAACAGCTGACATTGATTAACGTGCGAGTATGCGAGAAGAAAAAGATTAAGATAAGAGAGCTCCCTGGGATACACATTAAATGAGATACTTTTGTTGTTGAACGCGCGGACGTTGTTTGAATTTTATGTTGCCCGAAAAAAAAAGATGAAATTTGCAAACAAATTCCACTCTTTGTGTGTATGTGTGTGTGTGTGCCGTGACTGGTCAGGTCAGCAAACGACCGGAGTTTTTCGTTTGACCGGCGCAAACACAACCGGGCTTCCGTTTCGTTCGATTACTATCGGAGTTGAATACTCAATTAAACCCACATAATGTTTTATGTATTCTCGCATCTCGGCAACAGCAGCAGCTCGCGTTTCACGAGGTCACGGGACACACAGAGGTGAGCGACCATACCCGAGGGGTAGCGCCTTGTTTGCGCTGCTCTGTTCTGTGCGAATGTTTACTGAAGATGCTTTTTTTTTATGCTACTATGCTCCGGTCATCAACCACTACGCGCGCCCCCCACCCTAGCACAATATAGAACTCGGGTGAATGTGAGTGAGTGGGGGCACTTTTGGTTATTTGATGAAATCATGGTGGCTACCGTTTGCCTTTGGTCGTCGCTTGCTTGTTTACCTTCCAGGATGTTCCGGCGCCGGTCTAGTAGGCTGTTCTATCCATTCATTTGCTATTCATGTTTGAGAGTTCACAGGATCACTAATGAATTATTCGATTCGACAACTTTATCAGCCGGATTTTGTGAAAGTTTTTTGTTAAAATCATTTTCACCATTCGGTTGAAGTCAGTTAAAGTTCAGATGTTCCATTTCTCATCACGAAATGTGTGTAATTCTCACGCACACTTCATGGATTGGCAAATGACTGTTGTGACCGTGATCGATCGCTTCTCGATTAACCATTAAAAGGCAGCAGGCCAGCCGCTGGTCACCCCAGCTGGTGATCGTTGTCCCTGCGGTTTAGCACCTAATCCAGAAAATCAACAAAAAAGCCCATAAGTAAACAGCTTTTTAACTAGCTTGTCAACATCAGCCCCCGGGAAGGTAAGCGAAGTAGAAGAAAATTGAACATCTACTTTTTCTCTCTCTTTCTCTTTCTCCCTGTTTTGTGCCCTTTTTGGCGGACGCTCGAGCTCGAGGCAGTCTAATCCACTCCCCTTCTCTGTCCGGGATTTTGTGGTTGCATGCGGGTTATGTTGGCTCATGCTACTATCATCTATTGCACAGCATAGTTTTTCAATCTACTACTACTTACTGCCTTTCCATTTGGGTTGGAAATATGCGTGAAATTGATTTCTTCTTCACCTTCATTTACGAGCCGCTGACGTTGTTGCTGCCGTTGGTGGTGCCGTTGGTGGTGCTGTACGTCCGGGATGTCTGGCGTCGGTGTCCGCGGTTGATTGGAATTTGCAGAGTTTAGTCAACAAAAAAAAGGAGAGGGACGAATGGTTGGACGGACTAACCTTCGGGACGGCCAAATTCTTCGCTTTGGGAATTGCTTTTTTAGGCGCAATTCTGGCGCGAGTGAAAGTGATTGTTTCTTCTCGGCGGCGATAAACTCGGGGCAACACCGAAACCAGGGGGCCCTTTTTGCCATATATGTTAAGGGGATATATTTTTTTTCTAGGATACGTGCCGAGGATTAATTTATGTGTTAGCTGCACGGTTGATTGGGAGCGATAGGTTGGGATTGAAGCGGATTCATTCGTTCGTTTCTTGCGATCGCTAACAGCTTTGATACACTCTAGTGAGTTTAGGCTGCAGGATTAATAAAAAAAAATCAAACATATTTGTCAGCCTCTAGGCACACTGGTGGGTTAGTGAAACATTGCCGTTCGAACTCGTTCTATTTGCGAGGTTTAATATAATGATGTAATGGTTGATGTAATGGCTATTAGGGGGACTAAAGGTAGCATATTACTTAACAGAATAAGATCCAATTGGAATGGATTTTGTATCAATTGTATAGTTAATAAGTCTCTGGGAAACATGTCTTGACTAGCGGTTGAAATCAAACCCCTATACCAACTAACTAGCAAACTGTTATGTTAATTGCATCTTCGGAGCAAGTTAAACAGAAAACTTGTGCTTACGAGATGTTATTGCCAGTGAATTGTATTTTGCTACGATAGAATGCAAAACTGAGAATCTTTATCACACATTTTCCATGGAATTGACGAGATGGACGACAAAATTAGAATCAAATGTTACGCTTGATTCAACGCTCTCGTAGAATGTGTGTCTCAAGTTGTCTCAAATTATGAGGTATTCTCTCATAATTTTCAATATTTTCTTGATAGCACCTAAAAACGCTAAGCAGTAATTGCTTTATTGTGTAAAATGTGTTAGAGGAATTGTTTGCAGATAAATACAAATGAAATAGAACAAAAATCCTTGATGATACAAGAAAAAACTGAACAATTTCCTGTAGATACGTCACTATCTTATTCCTATTTCACTTAGATTACGTGTGTATAAAATCGATCAATTGTGACTCTTTAAGGATCATTTTGTAGTAGTGATAGATTGCGAATTATCTATTTTTATCTTTTTCAAATCTTTTAATTGCATTCCGGTTTATTGTGTTTCACATTTTGTTTTGTCATGTCTGCTGGACTTGCAAAACCTACAGGTACGAGATCAGGCAAGAGGTCATTATTTCCTATGATTTATACTACATAAACAATCCCCTATGTCCTTCCAGAATGACGCTTCCAGAATGTCTTATCTAACAAAAAAAAATAGCATATCTCATCCTCACCATTCTTTGCACGAGGATTTACCACCATAAATGCTAGGCACTCCCTTTGAGCATAAAGATTGCCTCGGGCACCATTTTGGCGATTCATCGCAGACTGTAGCACCCAGGTAGGTGATGTGTCCCTGCAACGAATCCGTTCCTGGCACCTAAATTTCCCCCGGGGGGTGTCCTGGATTCGTTTAAAATTCCCAGCAAAAACCTCCTGACACAAAAGGACTTCTTCTCGGTGCACTGCGCATGCAATTGCATCGTCCATTCGCTATCGCATATCGAATGGGATGCAGTAAGCGACGGCGGCACCCGTTGGGACCAGCTGTGGCCTAACGATGGTAGAAATTAAGCGCATCCAGCATCCCCCGGTGGTGCTGCTGACCTGGACAACTTCACTGCTTCAGTGCCGGGTGCCCGGAAACGGCGTGTTCGTTAGACAGTTTTACTCGATCGCTTCCGGTTGCTCGCTTCGTACAATGCACCCGAGACCACCAGCGCCCGGTTCAGGTGCACGAAGAAAGCATACCGAACACAACGGGGTAGCTGCTGAGCTTTCACAGAAACCGTTTTCTTTTTACCATTTCCCGCTGCCGAACGCAATTTGCATATTTACCTGGCAAAAGCGATGCCGAGTGTGCCGAGTGTCCTTCGATACCACCCGAAGAGAGGTGTATATCCTGCAAAGGGAAAGGAGAGGTGAAAAGGTGCGGCCATACGACACAATGTGCACGAAGCGCTTTTCGCAGGGAATATTTCCGTTGATCACCTGTGGTCCCATTCTCGTGACTGCCTTTAAACGATAAACGAATGCAGCAGGTGGTGTATAGCAGCAGCACTTTCAGAGCCTTCTCCGTGACGTGAGTCATCCTTTTAGACGTTCACCCCGACATCAGCAAACACCCGGAGGGAAATTATAATTCCATCAAATCCGTCTCCATCGTCTCCATCGCAGGATGCGACGTACAAACTTCACGCACCTGGCAACGGGGTTTTAACGACCCGGTCTGGGCCCCTCCGCCTCCTTGGAGTACTTCCGAAGAAGCCGAAAAGAAATTGGGTTACCAGCACAGCAAGTGCACTGCACAAATAGTGCGTGGTGTTCCTGTAATCTTCACCCTCTGTATGTCTCGCAGGCCTTCTCGAGTTGGGGAGCTTCCGGTGATGTTGTTCTGATGTTCTGACGAAGGGCCATGTTTCTACAGCGAGAAGCCCACACACACGCACGCATAGATACTCGCGAGCTCGCGACAACACGAGACACGGGAACACGGCACGATTATGATTGATTGTTGAGTTACACCAAAAAAACATCGACCCCCAGGAACGATTTTTTTTATTTTTTTGGTGTGAACCGGTATGAGTCGACGACGACCGAAGGTACTGATAAGAGACGCGGCCAAAGACGTGGCCGCACGTGGTGCGTGTCAGTCTGTCTGTCACACGAGCGAGGGTGCGCTTTATCAGCGAGACAGTAGCCTGTCAGCGAACATCATCCCTCCGGGGGCGACCCTTTCGGACCGTCGTTGTCGTCGTCAGTCTATGAACCGATTTCACTTAATGGCGCGGGCGCTGCGGGGAGCGCACCTCGCGGCATCTTTTGGAGGGAAAGTGACTTCGATTCCCTTTCCCTTTTTCCCGTACGTCTGGAACTTTATGGTTACTTGTTTCATGAATATTTCGTAAAACCTGAACGCGCGTGTATGATTGATTCTTGACAGTCGCAGAGGCCTCGTTACTTGTTGTATCTTGAGCATAAAAGAAGGCTTGATGGTCGTGTTATGAAAAATTCAAGAACCGCGCGAATTGAATAACTTCGAGCGCCAGTTGATTGGTGATGGATGGCGATGGATGGATGGAATTCAATTTCACTTCAGACGTCGGGGCAGGAACAATGTTTGAAACACTAGAGTTCACGGTGTGTAAGGTATATGGGGTGTATTAGCTGGTATTTGTCGCCTTGGAAACCAAGAGGGCTCCTTTTTCATCCAGATCAGATGAATCCTTCAACAATTTCTTCGGTTATTTAAAACCGTCGTCTGGACTGAAAAACTTTGGTCGTTGGGAGGTCCGGTATTTGCCATTTTCTTGGTTCACTCACGCTAGTCACCGAAAACTTGGCAAGTAGCTTCCAAACGAAATTGGATTCTATTCTAATCATCAACCCAAAACGCCATTTGCACTTGATCCGCGTAAAGTTCGTGACATCTTTCTCGTGAACAGGAGTCTATTAGGGCCAAGTGTTCCAAACCGACCTTCCTAGAACCCATTTCAATATTTTCAACGCCCGATCCCAATTATGGTAAGCATTTCGCAAATTCGAAAACCCTTTTTAAGAAAGCTCGCTTCTGGAACCGTCCCCGTATTTGGTCCCGCATTTGTCGGATGTCGGAACCCAATTAGATGGTGGAGCGCAGGCCAAATTGACGCCAACCGGTCGATCGGAACCGCCGCGCGGCGAGGCCTTAAAACCGAGGACTACTCGTCCTCGTTGTCGTTCTCTCTCTCTCTCTCTAACTAGGTTGCCGAAAGATGTCGTAATGGCGGAAAATTGCCAAATTTACTGACATTACCGATAATGCCTTTCCGCTCGGCGCTTTTCGCACTTCCTGCCTCGAGGAAGGGAATCTTACCGCGAAATGGCCCCGAAAAAGGCTCTCACTTCCGTTTTTGGTTTTTCCATAGGCGCACGTGTGTGTCGATGCGAAGCAGAATCGTTGGCAGAAACCACTTCCGCCGAGTTTGGTGGAAAATTCTCGTAAAACGTGTGTCGAGATGTTTTTGACTTTTGCCTTGATTCCGGAAGGCACCAACAGGCAGAGAACGAGAGTGAGAAAGAGACAGAGGAAGCACTTTGTATGTGTGGTTGTGATAAGGAGAGGTTCTGAGCAGTTGGAGTGTTCCAAGTGCTGTTGACAGAAATCTTCCAAGACTTTTACGGTAGAAGCAATGCCTGCTCTGGTTAATGACTTTTTCGTTGCCTTGCTCCAGATAAGGATTTCCAGTATTAACATCAGTAGCCAGATTTAGATGCTCTTTCTAAGATCTGTTAGCGAATTCAAGAGTTCTTACAAGAAGTCATCATTTAGTATTTCTTGTAGAACTCTCAATAAACCGTTCCGCCGAAATGCTTCCTAAGTACAGACACAAGTTCTGATACTTCGAATCCATGTCCTGTAATACATTAATCTGTTCCTCGGGAGTCGCTTCTGTACGTTTCGAATTTCAACGACCATTCTTCCGCCCCCGGGCGTGTGTTCGCGTTCGGCCACAGGTTAGCTAATTTGCTGCCGGATCGCATCCCATGTGTCACGCGCGATGGCCCAACCCAGTCTTCGGTTGCGGTCTAATTCTCACTGCCTTCTCGGAATTCCCGAAAAACCCAGTTGCACGACACGGACGGAAGACATTAGGACCCCGCGAGACCCAACCACCAACCGAGACTCCTCCTCGAGTTACTCGAGCAGCAGCATGTGTTGTCCATCGGTCTAGCTTCTACAGCATCACATCACAGGGTGTCACATTACGGGTCACCGGAACGCCGATTTACTAGTCTAGTGTGTTCTCGGCAATCTGAATGCATTCGGATTTCGGTGTATGGAATGTGTTGGCCGCACGCTGGCGAAATGCGCTTCATATCTGCCTCGCCTTCAACATCAAACCGAGCGGAAGGACGTTTCATAACGTCTTTCATGCTCTATCGACACTCGATCGAAGCAACCAAACGTCAATGATGGTGATGGTGGCGATTGGACCTCCCTTGGCCTGCTATTCTGTTCTCGCTCTTCCGGAACCGTGTTTCGACTTCGAGAGTTCATTTGCCTGTGTGTGTGTGTGTGTGTATGTATCTCGTGACGGTTTGTTTACGAACCACACATTCCCAGGCAGCAGCAGCACATCCGGCAGCAACCCATTTCCGGCGCCATTTTCCAGTCCATTCCAATTCGATTGCCAAATGCTCCTTCAACGAGCAACATCAGATGCGAGGAGATGTGTTGTGGTGAAGACACACAAGCCATGGAACGGTCTGTCCGGTACGGACCCTTGTGAGGTCCGATTCCCAGTCCGTTTGATGTGTGTGTTGCGTTGCATAAATCGTCGCCTCGCCTTTTGATTGTTTTCCTCTTTAGTTATGATGCACCGAATACCAGGAGCTGCGCACAGAATCCATAGTATAGCGAGTCGTTTCGGATGCTGAAGCATGTGCGCCACGTCATCATTGGAAGAGGGCCAACCACAGGGCTTGAGGTCATCGGAGTATTCCAACTCCAAACAGCGCCGGAATGCCGCATCACACACATCAAAGCAAAGCAAGCGGCAGTCGAATAGCGTAGCATAACTTGGAACCATAAACCCCGCTACTCGCTAGTTCCAAGGCACTCCGATAACCGACCGTCCGATCGACATAACGGCGCACCAGAGCGCACAATCTGGTCAGATAGTACGAGGAAGCTTCGGCTTCGGATGATTCCGGGGTGTTCCGATTTGAAATTTTAATCAACTCATCTCAACGGCAGCACTTCCGGCAAGTTCGGTTGATATCGCGACACACACAACCTTCTACCACTCAAGGGGTCATAGAGGGGCGCGTAGAGATAAGACGCCTTCGAGTCTCCCTTTAGTGTCTAGAAGAAGAAAAAAAAATCACTTGAGAATGTTTAATTAATTAACACTCAGCGAGCTATAAGTTGAATAAGCAACGGAAGCATCGGAATCGGAGTTTGAGAAGCGCCAAAACCATAGGCTTCTTCATGATGGTCATCGCGTCTTGTCTAGTATCGCTGATGTGCGATGACTGCGCGCAACTCCTTCCTGTTCCTGGAGGCACAAACGACAATTCCGCGCCGCCGTGAGTCGTGGAAACAATAATTACTAATTTAATTGCTTTATTCCAGTTGCGTGAGAAAGATTACCGAGCGATTGCTGCCCCCTCTTTGTTTTCACCTTTCGCGTTTCCTTGGCGGGTTTTTCCCGACTTTTCCGATCATAAAACCGATGCCCCTCCGGAAAAGCTGGCGAGGTTAGGAAGAAGAATAGGAGATACAATTAAGGTCCGAAAGTGCGGCCACCATAAACCAAGGGGAGGTAATTTTTTATCTCAATTAATTGACGAAATTTCCATTTGCTGATTGAAAGTTTAACGGCAGGGCAGCAGCAGGAAGACTTCCAATAAATGTCCAGCAGCAGCAGCAGATGCTTGCGGTGTGTGAGAGTGCTACCGGTAGTAAATCAACTGAGTAGCCAGAGAGTTACGGTGGCTTTATGGCTCAATTATGGCAATTAAGAGTGTTACACTTACGTGGAACCGAGGCGCAAGGTGCGGTCGCTAACTCAAGTCAAGATATGCGGACATAAATCATGAGCGACGCGACGCACTTCCCTTGTAGTGCACCTTACGCTCGGTCAGGGAGTCCGTTCCAAATCAATTTGCGTGACCGACTTCACAACGACGACTGCATTTCTCAGCTCACGAATTGTCTTACAATTTGACTAAGCATAATAAGGTGACAAAAGCATCATTAGAAGACGACTTTCCTGAGACGAATGGTATGTTAATGCCCGCGAGTATCCGCTTGTCGAACCGAATTACCACCTGTTGTGGATCCACTGATGGATTGCATCATCATCATCAGCAGCAGCTCCCTCGTGTTGCCACTGTATCGCTAATGGAATGGCCTTCATCTTCTTCTTTCTTTACAGAGTCACACACACACACACACCAAAGGCCGCGCAACATCCCCGAACGGCTTCACGCTTTGATGAGCCCCCAGCATTGACACCTCGCACCCTGGATCTACCTGGCTGCGGGATCTGAGAACCCAAAATAAAAAAAAAACAGAGGAAGCAAACGCAACGTGGTTCCCATCCTCCTGTTCCTCTAGATGGCATTCTATTCTACAACCATTCAGAAGCAGCTGCAGGGTTAGAGTCGGTTTGCTTGACAAAACCGGAACCGGAAGACCGAAAGGACACACACTGGTCTTTAGATCGAAGGATTCAGACCCCTAAGATTGATGGTCCGTGGTTGGGTCAGTAGTTGGTCACACAAAGCACAAACTGCCTCGCCTGAGAACTGCCACAAACACACACGCGCACAGAGGAAGCATTCATAATTGGAAAGCAATTAGTCTTGGATGCGCTGTTCTCATATCCTCATCCCCTTGGGAAAGGACATTCAGACCGCGGCAGACGACGACAACGCTGAAAAGCTGAAACCTGTGATAATAATACTCAATCATTCTGTTGCCGTCATCGTCGACCTACGTGAGCGTACGTGAAGGTAGCTTCATCCTTTTACTTATTCCAAGTCAGACAACGGAGTCACATTTCGACTGGAAACTGGGCACGACGACTGTCACTGTGGCGAAGGTGTTAATACTACTCAACGTCGCAACGGTTCCCGGCCACGTGTACTGTGTAGTGAAAGGTGTTAAAGCGCACACACGAGGACGAGCGCAAAACAACATATCATAAAAGCGCATCCAAACCAATTGGACATCACAACGCATCAAGACCTGGTGGTGGTGTGTCTTGATGCAAGCAGCAGATGCTTTTCGTCGAGAAGGAGAGATCGTCGAGTGAAGCTTACGAAACACGTTACACTGCGCACCGCTGCTCTTAAAACATTATTTAAACAACATAAACCATTGTAAGTGACAACCGAGCGACCGAGCGAGAGAGAGAGAGAGAGAGAACGATGAGTCTGAAACACAAATCCATGATGGAGCGGACCTGGACAGTGCACTGGATATCGTGGCTAGCGATAGTGGCGCTTCTGCAGCAGAGTACGAATGGTAAGTCAGCGATGCTGCTTGTGATGTGACTTTACGGACCGCTTTTTCCGCTTTCGCAAGCCCCGAAGATATTCTCGCGTATCACTCCGTTCTGAAGCACAAAGCAGAAGAAGCAGATACTGGCAGATGTTATGGATAGATGGGAGTACTGCACACACACACACAGCCGGGTAGTTGTATCGTCATGAGTAAGCAGTTTTGAAGCAGATTCCCGTCCATCCCGAGGGCTGCTAGATTCCCATCTACGAACTAACCCGTGGACATGATTGAGATAACGTGTTCCGGTGTTCAGTGGGTCTTTCGGTTAAAGGCGCGTGAGTTGGCTGAAAACGGCGGACGGACGGATGGACGGCCGGATGGCTGGGACCGGCCGTTGTACGATGTATCGCTTTTACAACGTCGAGTCATGTTCATGGTCATGGTGGTTGTGTGATAAATCTGAAGATCCCTCACCATGTTTTGTTGCATTTTTTGACACTCGACACTGGGTGGGTTTGCTGAAGGGGGTTGAGCGTCGTGTGCCTCAGCTTCAGGAATTCAATTTGAAGTTCCTGACGTGTACTACGCCTTTGCCTTCATTGAACCGTAGACTATGGCAAGCGAAGAATGTAGTTCCGCAAGCTTTGTTGGGGTTCTCGCTCTCGCTTTGTGCGCTTGTAAATAGCAATTAGTATTAGGGACTGCCAAGGGAGAGAGAACACCGCTATGAAATCGATACTCATCTGCCACCAGCACCACCAGTACCTAGCCTTGTATGGGGGCCGGGGATTAAGCAATTGACGTGTTTGCTGTACGATGATGCGGCTTAGGCGCAAACCGTTTCTTAGACCCGGTGACTGGTTTCAATTACGCGCCCAACGACGCGAGCAGCCGAAGAACTGGCGATCCTGTGAGGCAGATTAAATTGTAGCCCACAATTGTGTATTGATTGCAGTTCACTGCAGCAGCAGCCATGAAGCAGCAGACTTTTGATCCAGCACCACCAGCTCCAAGTGATCGGGAGAGAGAGAGAGTATGAATTACAGTAACGATCCGATCGATCCGGACGAAGATAAAGTCATCTGCTTGGCATACTTGTGTAACATCGTTAGAGTTATGCCGGATATCCATGTTCCAGTGCATGCCACGCTCCCTGGTTGCTGCGATGAAGCAAACGCGATAAGTGTGTGGACGCGTGACGGCGATATGGGTAGAGATCGGGAGTAACGAGAACATGCCAGCCACAACAGTCACTTGGCAGTCACTTAGCATTACGCGTGCCACGCCGTGAGGTGTGTTCGCGTTTGTTGTTTGGCATATGGTTCTTCTCCCTGCTGGTGGAATGCCAAGCGGATCGTTTGCAATGCAGCAGATAATCTGAGGTAGATCTATGGCTGCTTCGATGCTGCGTCGATGCCTGTTTCCCTCTTGGGAATGTGTTCGAACGATAATTGTTCAATCGTCTGCTGGTACCGGGGATGATCTAGTTTTGATGTTTGTTTGATAAGACAACGTTCATCGAATACTGGTGTGTAGTGATCATGCACAAACAGGTCTGGCAACTTCGTAGCGTCTGGTCTCTTCTTCTGCGGACATTAAATTCCACAAGTCCGGCTCTCATCTCGCGACTGTCTGCAGCGATGCCAAGCCAAAGGGGAAGGGCACAATTCGTGTTTATTTGTTGTTTGACCAAACGAACATTTGGTCCATTACCAAGCGACTGAAAGTGATGCTTGCATGCGCGTGTGTGTGTGTGTGTGTGTGCTTAAGTGCAAAGAGTCTCCGTCCTCTTCTCTTCTGACAGGTTTTGCCTCGTCTCTGCCCCCCCAAAAACAAGCGGCACCCCTGGGATGGATTTTCTCCCAGACAAGTCGATTTCGTCCACAATCATTCACTGGACGAGGAGGAGGAGGAGTAACACTTTGTTGCTCCTCGGTTGTGTCCATCACTGAATAGGCATTAGGTGCGCTAGTGGCACGGGAAATGCTGTGAGAAAAACAAACTTTGGGGGTGGTCCTCCCCGGGTCGGCTTGTTGCAAGTCGCGTGTTGCTTTTGATTTCGGTGAGAACTTGCGAAGATCATGAACCCACCCGCAAGTAATGGGTGGGATGCATGGTTGGTTGGTTGAGTTTGCGAGACTGCTGCTGCTGCTGCTCGCAAGACCACCTCTCGACTGACCATAGGAATCCTTATTGTTTTAAGCCGGCGCTGTTGGTCGCGGTTGTTGCTGTCACTGTGTGGGTTGCCGCCGTTACGATACGCGGATTGTTTACTAATCTGCCTTGTCTGATGGGCGAGAGTGTGTTTGATGAGCGTTTGCGTTTGCGATACGCGAGCCAGCGAGCGTCTTAGCGCGGCTTTGTTTGACCATAAACATACACACACACACGGGCGCAGGTATTTGCTTTCCATTGAATCATCGTGCGTTGGTCGTGCTTGTGAATATCTAACAGTGTGTTAGCTACAAGCCCAGTTCACGCCTGTTTCAGCTTCATTCATTTCTGCTTCTTCCTGCTCGCCGGGAAGGAAAACTTATACTGCTCTTAACCAGTGTTTAACTGTTGTTTACTTTGTTTTAAATCGAAATTTCCCGCTACGGGCGATTAACAACTGTTTGTTCTAATATTCTTCTCTACTTCTTTGTTTCTGTTTTCTCGGGTCACACTTTCTTATATGTTTCGTTTATTACTTCTTACTTACTAGTTTGTTAGGTATTAGTAATCTATTATTATACATAAATTAATATATGAGCTATCTCGTGTGGTGCTTCATGTATGTTTACCAACACCGTTCACGAGCGTCAGTGTTACTGCTTGTCTCGTTATGTTTCACGTTTCGTTTAGTTTCCATTTCTGTTTTGCATATCTCGTTAACTATCGTTCGCCCTTCCTATAATCAAATGAACATGGTTAATGAATGTTTCATATTTCAATTTAACATGTCCAGCTGACATTGGCCACCATATTTTTCGAACCCCAGTTACCGTGTCGTTTCGAATGAAATTAATAATTGTTTTTTGTGGTGACCCCCCGTTTCCCGTAACCAGCAACAGCAGCAGCACCAGAACACGCTGCACAACTGCATGCGCATGATTCGTCGCATCGTTGCACAAATGGCGCCCCACATTTTCTTTTTTGCACCACCACCAAACAGTGTGCCAAACTGACTTACGTGAACATCGAGGCGACCTGGCGTCCCACTGTGCGACGGGGAAGATTAGCCAACCGGAAGTATGGCGAGAATGAAATGTCAATTTTGTGTCCCCACCACCACCACCATGGTATGGCATCGTTTGCACCGGTTAGCATCGCTTTTGGTGCGGTTCCTAGCGAATTATGATGTGCGTCGTGTGCACCGATGCGTGGTTGCGAATGCCGCCTGCACTGTGTGTGTGAACGTGTGGGGAACGTTGCATTAATTTCATGTTCTAAGTTCTATCCCATGTTCGCTATGCGGTCCCCTCCAGTTGTGCTCTGGGTTGTTTGTAGTCTTGTTAAATGTGGCAATTTGCGACTTTTTGTTTGTGATAAATTGGAGCAGCATGTGTGTGTGGTATGTTGATTTTGTGTTACGTAATAGCTAGAGAATTAGTGCACGGTAACGAGAGCAAAATATAGAACGGAATGTGATGAAAGTGCTTTAATACTCGTTTTAAATTTAAAGAGAACGTACGATTACAAAATACTCGCCATTTCTAGATTAATATCGCTTCTTATATATTGATACTGTTCAGTACGTTTAAGGGGGTGCTTCGGGATTTTATTTTAATTTTTCGCATTTACTTTTTACAATTTTTACTGAGTGCTTATCCTTTCGAGAGTATTGTGTGAAATTTCGGGATCAACCGAAGCAAAACTAAGAAAGATATTGGTTTTTGAACATCCACCTTTCAATACAAGGCTCAATGCATCTCGCATCAAAAAATCAACACTTTTTCAACTTCATAAATCTGCCAAAATCTAAAATTAGGAAATTTAACAAAAACTCGAAGGGACTACATGGATAAACTTATAATCTAACAAAAGAGTATTCATTTGTACATTTCTGATGACCCAGCACGTGGCTACGATGGGTACCGCAAAAAATAGATTTTTGCAAACTTGCCTTTCTAAATTGGAAGCCATGAACGTAGTTTTGAACAAATCTTCCCCAAAATAGAACCAAACATTCTTGAAAAGTTGTTGTTTAATATAAGATTAGTTTGAAAATTAAAGTTGACTGGTTTCTTAACTAAAAATCGTCAAAAATAAGCCAAATAAAATAAATAATAATAATAAAGAAGTGGTTTAAACACCAGTTAACCAATCATAAAATACAGAAAGAATGACTGCGACACCCTGTAACTGAAAACATCTGCCCCCGATAACCCCGTTTTCCGGTGCCCGATTTGTAGTAATCCCTCACATTATTAACGGTGGACCGAAATGTATCTCAAACCCGTTTATGGGTTTCCCTGGAAGCAATTTCGATAAAAGCTCATAAAGTATGAAACTGTCGTACATTTTCAAGTGTGTGTGTGTGACCATTACCGACCGAAGTAGTCTCATAAATAATGGGCCAAGCGCGCTTGTCCCATCCCCCCGAAACCGGGAGTGTGGTTTACATATTGAAATAGAGTCATAAACCAATTGTTTACGAGGCATCGTAAATACTGGCGTGGCCTTCGCCGTCGCCGTACAAACGTGTTTGGTTTGGTTTGGATAGTTTGCGCATCATAATTAAAATGATTAGCGCCATAAACAGTTTTGGCTATATCAACAGAATCGAGTGCAGAATCGCAAATTGTAAAACCGCAACGTTACACGATCTCTGATCGATACGAACATGATCTGATGATCTGGTATGTTTCATTTGAATATCTTCATTTTATTCCGGAAGATCAGCGTACGTCATTCTTGTGCCTTGAGTCCAGCGCACAAAATTGAAAGCCAGAGCTCTTTCAATCGTTCTCGCTTCCGCGGCGCCACGCAGATCAACTTAATAAATTATTGGATCAAATATCTCGGCCGCACCCGGAACTGGCTGGAATCGGAGCAACGCGTACCATTAAAGACAAGCGATACCGGCATAGTCCATCACGCGGCGCCTCATAAGCCCCTCATCGGTCCACGCTCTTCGACAGTCTATCCATCTTAATCAACTAGCCCAAAATCGCGGCCTCTTGTGTTCGGAGCTGATTAGCTTCTCACCGGGTGTGCGCGAATTACGGCGCGTACTGCTACGGCCAGCCAGCAGCATTACCTATAGGCCTTGGAGCCCGTATCCGCCCGAAAAGACCGTAATTAATTCGATGTTTCACAGCCATGTGCCGTGATTGAGCTTTCGCACAGCTTCCTGTGGGAGCTTCCAAATTAGAGACATTAATTCTCGCTTCGCTCGCCGAAGCTTGAGTCTAAGTCTCTGTTCTTCCCCGCGGTTAAAGATTAGGTTTTGATCGGCGGTAAATAACTGTCGCGGCTCGGGAGGAACTCCCCAAACTGATTGGACATCATATTTCGTTCGTGGTACTTTCCAGTTCCAGGTTTGGCTTGAGTTGAAGCATCAATCAAACGGAATTCAAGGGGATTAACTCAACTTTCTCTCATCTCGTTGCTTCAGTAACATCAATACTGAATACTGAACTAAATGAATGCCGTTGCCGATCTGTGCTTTAGGTCCTTAATGTCCATAATACGTCGGAGTATTCCGTAATCGGTATCACAATCCTAGACACATATCCCAGAACCAAGAGCATACCATTGTCTATTACTGGCCATCGTTCCATAATCAATGTTATACCCAATTACCACTCCATTCCACTTCCCCGTGGCGTGTGCTGCTTCATCCGAATTGATTGAATTCGAATTTAGAAAGGATTCTTCCTTTCATGCTCATAATGGAGGAAGCTCCCTCGCTCGTTCGTTCTCTGAGCTGATTGTGTCCGCTCCAGGCTGATGTCGTAGAATGTCTACGCCACCGCTACCGAGAGAGTGCCTGTGTGTGTGTGTTTTACTATTGTGTTATTGAATTACTAGCCCGTA
>NC_064875.1:27325938-27330938 GCF_943734745.1 Anopheles darlingi | reverse complement strand
ACATTCTTTATCGTGATTAAAAAGAAACGGATGGATCAGCACATTTCACAGCTGTCCACCATCAGCAACAGCAGCAGCATGCCTTAGTATCTGTTAGGAATATTGACATCGAGCGGACCTTATAGTTCTTGGAATGCTCCTCCTGTTCTTTTTCTGCTACGACCCAGTCCAATGATCAAAGTGCCGGATGGTGCTCGGCCTAGGATGTGCCTCCGGGTTTCTCTGCTCCGTGGAAGCTCCATAACCCAAATAGGACTCCATCGAATACCTCGTCGTCACAAATATTGAAGAGGGTGCCTCGTTTCGCAAAGAAAAAAAAATGCTGTACCATTGACTAAAGCCATTGAGAGTTCTGGCATGGCTGGCACCAGCGACCAGCTTCGGCGCGCGCTGTGGTGGATACCCGGTTCGGGAATGTTAATGCTGCGGGGCTATTATTTTATTAACATTCGAAGCGATCTACTTTAGGTCGTGCCTTACTGGCATACCGACGACGACGACGACAACGATGACGACGCCGAGAGCACAGCAAGTGTTGTGTGCTTCGCGGGGTCTGCGGAAGGTCTGGCTCTTTCTTTGCTGAACTCTGAGCAGCAGGAAGCTGGATGCCGGTCGATGTCGAGCGGAGTTTTGTTTATCCGCAACATTTCACTGTTACAAAGCCCCTTCTAAGCACCACCAGCAGCAGCAGCAGCAGCAGCAGTGAGTGTTTACCATTTGAAATATCCGATCGAAGAAATACATCGCATCTTCGCGTCCTGCTTCTTCGCTGGTTGACGTAGGGCGTAGTTCCGGTGCCCAGCAAGAACCCAGTCCCAGCAGTCGGTGCAAAAGGTCTGTCTATCGCAAGGGCAGCAAGATTACAGCACGCCTGCGATGCCTGCGAACAATGCCAAAGTGGGTCATCAAGCACTATGCTGATCTGCCTTACTCTAGTTCGAATGCAGAGCAGTCGTTGTCCGCTGCATTCGCTGCGCTGCACTGCAGTCTCGTCCCATCCCGTAAGTCACGTATCAGCTAATCGGTTACGGTTTTTTTGCTGACCGCCGACGACGGTGATGGTGAGGTGTATGCGCGCGCAGAGAAGTCGTGATTCCACCTTCCACGGTCTCTAGCAATCGGAAGGGCTGCTCCGTTAATCCGGTGCACCTAGGGGGGGGTATCAGGTTGATAAAAGCTAACGAAGCTGGTGGGCTTCGTCTGGAGTGGAGAGGACTGTTGTATCTGGTATGCGACGTGATTTTGG
This sequence comes from Anopheles darlingi, assembly GCF_943734745.1. Taxonomy (NCBI): domain Eukaryota; kingdom Metazoa; phylum Arthropoda; class Insecta; order Diptera; family Culicidae; genus Anopheles; species Anopheles darlingi. The sequence goes on along the minus strand of NC_064875.1, from coordinate 27,329,692 downwards.
GTTAGGGTTATTAACGGGACTATATGCCACGAATTGTTCAACTTACTCTGGAAGAATTGCAGCAAAACGGGTGTTATATTTTGAATATGGTTTTTTTTAACAAATTGAGATACTTCTGTTCTTATCGACATCTGGTATCTGACGAATGTGATCTGTTATAAAGCCCCATCCATTTAGAATCTGGACACACAAAATATGTCACATCTCAGCCAAAAATTGATGTAAAAAAAAGAAAAAGGTGTCAATGTAAGGTGTAGGTTTTCTTATTGCCTTTAATAAGAAATATTGATGCAAATTATTCCTTAGTTTTTTATATGATTTTTTTTAACTTTTACATTGACATCACCAAAAAATTGATGCACAGTACTGTAGGTAACATCATTTATCCTCTTGTTGCACATCACCCTTATTTCGGTTGGTTTTTATACATTTCTGATATACTTTTTAAGTTTCTTTGTGATAATTGTTCAAATTGAAATCGATGGAACGAAAATCTAGACATTTTTGTGTATTGATAGTTTTCCCTATGAAATCGATCTATTTGAATACAAAAAATAAACGCCATACCTTCGGTAAGAGCAGCTACCAAAATCATGCTAAACTTACACAGGATTGTCGGTGGACGAAGGAAGAACAAAATCCTTTTCTGTAGACACTCTTTTCTTGCACAAATTTTGAATCAACGTTACCCCAATGGTGAAAACATTTGATTTGTCACCACAATGTCCCCATGCCAAATCATCATCTAGCGGGCAAATTTATCTTTGCAAAGAAACCAAACCCCTCCTAAACCATTTCCTCTATGAATGACAAAGTCAAATCTGTAGCCTGATATTTTTCGAAATGCATTTTGGCGAGTGTTTCATCGTCCATGGAAATGCATGGTTTGAATTCGGTCAACACTTGTTCGTACAGCTTTCTAGTACGGATTTGGGCAATCAAGCTCTGCTTTGGGGTCCTATTTGGCTATTTTCTGGCACGATACTACCTTAAAACTTCCTTTAAACATATTTGCCAAACTGTTATGACGTCGGTCGTGAGTTTTTCTTGGTGGAACGCTGAGAAATCCCCGGATTGTTGATTAACTTTTGTCTGCAGAATCGGGCATTTGTTACACTTTTCGGCTGTTTTATTGTGCTAAAATCAAGGTAAAAGTCCCCCAGTAACGATTGCATACGGTATTTTGAGTTGAGTTTGGAGATTTGAAGACAAAGCCAAATAGAGTTTTAATAAAGAGTGTGTAGGTTTTTTTTTCGCCCTTCGCGTTCCATTGCCGATACCTTTTGAAGGCGTGGATCAATTTTGACAAAAAATACAACAAACAGACTACAATGATTAAAACGCTGTTAAAATTACAGTATGACTAGAGGCGATGCAGTCCATAACGTGTGTCTAGATTATAAATGGATGGGGTTCCTTTATTCCATGGGTTCCATTCCGTTAATGTTTGACCAACTTTTGCGCTCAATTTGTTCGCCCTCTTCCTCATGTACGGGAACTTTTTTAATATCCCAGAGTTCCACTTTATCGTGCACCAGAATCAATAATTCTATGCAGCACAGCGCTCAACTGCTCCCCAAAGGAATTGTTGTTCTTGAACGCACGATTAAACCTCCTGATGAGTGCGGAACCATGCCTCCCTCCCCGTGGGGAAAGATTTCAGCGAAAACAGATAAACAATCTAACGGGCGCTCGAGACCAGATGCAAAAGATGCGAATGCGAGCAGAAGTTGATGCCGGCTTGCGATTGCACTTTGTCTAATTGAAGAATCGCTTCGTCAAGAGCGTTGCTGCTGCTGATGTTGCGCGGCCACCAACGACGACGGCGGCGACGTCGTTGTCGTCAACATTTTAAACGCTCAATGAGACCTCTGCCTTAGTCGAAGCAGAATGGTACAACAAAAGGGCTCTCCGGCGATGAAGCAGGGAGCACAAAGTCATCGCGAACCGTGATGCGACGACTGCACAGTTTCTGCGTTCCAGACTCGCTTCGGATGAACGGCTTTTTGGGGTGTTTATGATTCGCGTGGAAACCTGCGTGGAGCCATCGTGCAGTACGACATCGTCGTCCATCCTTCTAAACATCTCCATCCTGTTTTGATTTCATCAGTGCAAAGCGTGAACAGCCCAACGTGTTTTTCGGTTCGAAGAGAATTCGGAGAGACCCGCCGGACCTCCAATGGGCCCTGCGTATGGCGCAACTGAATGAAGCATAGTTCTCGCCCGATCTGTTGTTCCTTCCTCCATATTCTGCGCTCACAGCTGGTTCTCAATCGATCGAACCGCGCGGCGGCTAGAGCGACTGTTTATTTATTCAATCGTAAATTCTTCTATTCGATCCTCCAGCACCTTCTTCTCGTTTCTTGTTTTCTCCGATTCGAGAACCTCAACGAACGCTACGGTGATCGTTCTGTCGCAAGATGAAACGCGCGTGGAATGGAGACGAATTTAACAAAATGCTATATTAATCACTAACTAATTAACACTGACCTGGGCGCTCGCGGCCTCTTCACCTCTTATTTTTTGCGTTTCAAGCGGCTCGCGGAAGACTACACTCCGTTTCATAATGATAGCCTCACCCTATTTTATCGATTTCGCGCTCAAATAAGGCGTCCCAAAAATTATTTAAATGACTGTATATTCTCCTTTTATCTCTAGAAAACGTATGCAATTTGAATTTTAAAAATATCTCAAAAATTGTGGATGAGGGAGCCAAAAAACCAAAAATGAGGTGTTTCATAATGATAGCCTCACTACAACATATTTAATTTTTACTAACGGAAAACCAAATAGTAAATTGCTCTATCAAAAGGATACATCAAATAACCAATGAACTAAAGTTTTTCATTGATATTTTGTGATTATTGGACGTGCAGTACTGTTACATGAGTGCAGAATTGTGCAAAATGGTGCATGGTATGGTACAGAGAAGTTTAACCGTATGATAGCAGGCCTGCAACTTATATTAACGATGGATGTCAATAACTACTTGATAGAACCTAAAGAAAACAGGATTTTGAAGCCTTGTGGAAGCCTACAAGCATAGTTCTCAAGGAATAATAGGTAAAAATTGCGGACTGTTTCAAGCTAAACATACGATTACTCGCCCTTTTAGAACGATTTGTGCCTGATTTTTATCAAAAAAAAAATTTCATCACACTTCTAACATTATGGAAAGACTATTGGAAATAAAACTGCTTGATCAAAATTGTAACTAAAATTGTCGGACCTCCTTTACGACCACAACTGATAACGCGAAGGAACGATTGTAACAGTCAAAGTTATGATGTTCAATTTTTTCGTATGTTTTTGGTTCCGTATCAATTTAGAAAGTCTCAAGAGTGATGAAACATCATTATCCTTGATGTTTCAAGTGTTTTATTTCATTTCCGGTAAAATTTCAAGCGGATTACATGATTTACCTTCAGTTGAAATTTTAACGGTTTTTTGCATGTAATATCGCAAGTATTCTGTAGCGATGCAACGATGGATTGGGTGATTCCTTCAAAACTGAATAGAATACTGTAAGATATCATCCTTGATCAACAATTTGAACTGTTAATTGGAGAATTGCAACGTTTTTCCGGCGATTTCTAATTAAAAAACCGCGATGGCCTACGAAAGGAATCCAAACAAGGCGTGGTTTGATCGATTGTAGATCAACCTAATAACCTTCTAGCACTCTATTCGAGCTTAATATCATATAATAATGGTCTAAACTTGTTAATATCACTACGATTCACCAGATTGAACC
>NC_064875.1:27270938-27315938 GCF_943734745.1 Anopheles darlingi | reverse complement strand
ACGCGAATCATCTGCCACTTTGTGCGCTCGGTTGCACATATTAATGCATCATCAATCAACGTCCCAAAAGGACTTGGAATGAGAAGTGTTGTGTGGCGCATGAGGCGCATTGTGAGCCTCAGTCTCACTCGCAACAACCCATTGGGGGCAACATGGCGAGGGATCTTGGAAAGTCCATTCTCAGCAGAGTTTGGCTCGGGTTCTCCGACGAAAGCAGGACGGAAGTGACGCTTCGTGATAGTCATCATCATAGTCCAGCGCATCCGGAGCTCCGAAGCTGGAAGATGGATCAGCAGCTTGCTTTTCTTAGAGTCATCCTCGTATGAGCCCTAGATCCTGCCTTTACGTGTGTGTGTGTGTGTGTGTGTTCTATGACATGCAAATAGGCTTCTAATTGAATTACAAAGAGCCGGGTCCGGTGAACATGCAGCCGTCAGCGGCCATAAGATAAGCTGCGTCGATATATCGTGCGGTTCGACGTGCATTGTACTCGGTTTAAGGTATTAGCCGTGGAGTTTGTGGCCGGCTAGTGACGCTTACCGGAACACACATAAGCACTCAATGCAGACGCCCTCCTGTAGAATGGTGTATGCCTGGTACTAGCTCCTCCTCTCGTCGGTCGGTTCGATTCAGCCAGAATAGCATATTCAAGAATTTGATAAATTTGAAATGTTTTCCTGCCCATTTATCACATCCTCACGTATGGCCGCTACCAACCACGAAGCCTTGCTCTCTTTCTATCAGTTCAAGTTGAAACCACCACCCCAAAAAAAAATTGGTGAAAAATATATCCAAAAACTCGCTTCCAGCCAATTGTGTCGATTGTCGTGTTACTTTTCAGCTTTCCGTGCAATTTACGCCGTTGGTTCGGGGCCGTATATTTTATCGTATAAATTTCCGGAGCCACGGAGTAAACTTTTTCTCGAGACAGGAAAATTCGTAGCACGTTCCACGGTCCAGTCCGTTGCCGAGAAAGTTGCCCTGGAATCGATTTCGAGTGGCGCCCCTGGAATCGAACGGGTATTGAACGAACGAACGAACGAACGAACGTCATTTGCAATCGCTACGATCGTGGCCCCGTGCCCCGTGAAGTAAATAAAAGGGGGCTTCATTTGCTGTTTAAAACTTTGCGGAAAGCTTCGTGGAGTTCTGGAAGTATTCTTTTTTTTCGGCATTTTTGTTGTGGTTCTGTCTGCGCTAGACAGCACGGTGTGGTGAGCAGAGAGTGCAGGGGGAATACATTTTATTAGTATGATAATGTTGGCAACAGCCATGGTTTCAGCACAAGAGTTTGCTATTAGGGAGTGAATATCAACTTAAAGTGGGATGTCTTTATGAAAATATGAAGAACTGGAAAGCAGTGATGAGGGATCATTTCATTATTGTACAAACCTCTTTCTTTTCGCTTTAAAATTGACTTCGCTTGTATTGCCTGTAATACTAAGACGGCATTTAGCTAGTTTCTTGAACTATAGTACACCTTCATTGGTTGTGAACGTCGATCCTTTCTTAGAATACGATTGTATAGTACAATCACACCAATCTTAAAGTCATTTCAGTAAATGGACTTGAGTGAAACAACTCAATCACAGACTATCTAAGTGATTCTCCATCCAATCCGTATTCTCGAATTCTTTCCACGCCAAATAGTTGCCAGCAACCACATGAAAACACACGACAGCAACTCGCAACGTCCAGCATTTCGCGACTGCATACCTCAACTGAAATGAAATTTCCATCAATCTGATTAAACCTCACATTGTTAACGAATGATGAAGAACTTTTTTCTTTTGCGTCCTTCACAAAAGCAAACTGAAAGCACCTTCTCGTGGCTGCTGCTGTTGCTTTTCACCTGAATTGTGCTTTAGAATTTTCTAAAGTAATTTTGCTAGTCTCCGCCATTTATTTCTCGTCCTCATCGTGGCGTCGAGCGTCGAGATGAAAGTCCCACGGCGCTCAACTATGGCGTCTGCTGCAGGCTGCTGTACCAGGTGGAAAGCAGGTGGAAAATTGAAAACCCTCTCCATCCTCGCAATCCACACACTCACACACACACAGACAGCCACAGAGCCAGAAGGGTGGAAGAAAATGGTACATTGCTACATATGCATATATATTGCATGTGGCTTAACACAGTTTTCTGGCATGTCTTTTGGCCCTAATGGAAGTTGTAGCTGGCTTTCCACTTCGTTTTCCGCATTAAGGTGTACCCGACCCCCGCTTTCCCCGGTCCCGGGGTGGTATCAGATGAGCTCCCGAAGGGGATAAGAGGATGCTAGTTTTGCCGTTTTCACTTCAACTCATAACTTAAGGATTTTTAACATCCTTTCGAAGTAAGAGTTTCAAGAGCTGGTTGAAATGCGCACGTCCCATAACCACAAACCCCCCCTCCTTGATAATGTGGCCAATGACGGTGCGGGAAAGCAGAAATCATAAAGTTTGTTCCCATGCACTGCTCGTGTATTGTCGAGGGATTATAGGTTGTGGTCGGGCACTACAAGCCCCATAGGTGCTTAGTTGTTGGTCTTTACGTATTTAATGAAGATAGTCTTACAGGGCGGGGTTTTTGCTATCCGGTCACAAAAAAAAACGAAGTGCCATTTTCTCCTGTTTGTCCTCATTTCACTGTTGACTTGCTGGTACGAAATATTGGAAACCTGGGTTTTTCGAGCGCCATCGTTTCTTGGTATCAACGTTTTACCCCTTATCGCGTTGACCAATGGGAGGGATTCGATGTCTAAACCAGGGGCTCAACTCTCTCTGTATTGCATAATTTATTCGCTTCGCTTTTGCAAAACAGTTTTTCAAGAAATAGTCCTTCAAAGTTCGAACACACGACCCAAGGTAAGGAAAGTGTAAAAAGTTTTCGTTCCCCGGCCCCGACTCCTCGGAATTGAAAATGTCTAGGCCGCTCTGCTACGCCTAGTATCCCTCTGTAAGGTGCCGGCAACGGGGATTTAACCCCAAGTTCTGCTCGTTGTCATGTAAAATGTACGTCGCGTCTCTCGGGACCATACCGGGGCAGCCTCGACCTTATCGAGAAATGAAAAAGTTTCTGCCAACGAACGGAAAAAGTCAAACCGATTGGCTGTGGTTGGGTCCAGTGGAGTGGCTGTTGGAAAGTGTAACTCTAAAATCGACCATGATGCTACCTGGTCTGTTACATATTCAGATCGGTTCGGTTACATTATTTCTCAAACGCTGTGGCATTATTAAAACAGGAATTTTCCTTTGATGCCGAAGCTCTTGAACTAGCATTTCAATATGCAGGAGCGTACGGTGGAGATTTTGAGTGTGCTTGAAGAATCGTTCGATGAGGAATAGTAAAAGTTTTAAAATAACTCTTGAGAATAACAAGCGCTGTGAAATGAAATCGGTTCGATGCTCTCTAAAAAAATTAGAGAGGTTTTTTTTCTATCCGCATGTCACGATTATCAAGAGGAAATCGTTGGATTAAGAAAGTTTTAACAATTCCAACAATAATTGCAACATTCATTCTGTCCATTTAATAGTCCGAGAATAGTCGATTTAAATCTGACTGGGCTGTCGGATCAAGCAAATTTGTTTACAGCATTTTTTTAAGTAAGTCTATGCCAATATAAGCGGCGATTTTTGTTTTATGGCTTAAATCGACTCAAAATAGATGCTGGGAGGGGGCAAGGTTAGTTTGGGGAAAGGAAAAAGTCACAAGGAACTAATTCTGGTTAATACGGTGGTAGTTCGATGATATTTTTTGTGTTTTAGATCGAAAAATGGAAATAAAAAAAAAACTTCTTTGGGAACGAGTCCTGTTGCAACACTTTTCATGTCCAAAAAATCAATCAAAACGAACCGATAACATGAAACAACTCTCTCAAGCTGTAATGTTGATTTTCAAACACCATATCTTTCATTTTATCGATGTTTTCAATGGTTGAGGAAATTAATGAACGAACAGAACAAGCAAACTGGTCGCATCGGTAAAACCACTTTAGAAGGCTTTGTACCACTGACACATAACATGTGAATATACATGTTTTCCATAAAGTATTATTGTCAAAGGCCTTTTGCAACATTTTCAATGCATCGGCACACGACATTTCATTTGCAAAACAAAACTTTAAGCAAATTTTTTGTTTAACGTCGTCACCCACGATAAAAAATCGCCGCTCACTACTGACATCGACTTACTTAAAAAAAATGCTGTAAACAAACAGGTTGATTGATTTCGTTCAAATTTTGCACAATATTTAAAAACAGTTGTACCAATCCAGGAAAAAAATATTTGCTTGATCCGACAGTCCAGTCAGATTTAAATCGACTATTCCCGGTACTTTCTTGACAGAATGTATTGTAAAGTTTTTTCGCCACATGTTTTAAAGACAAACGTCACTATCTTGTTAACAACTGAAAGTAGTCACTATCAGATGAAAACGTTGGTTTTTTCTTTCCATTAATTTTAAGGTTTCTCATATAACTCGCGCATTTTTATTATATTGAGTGCTGAAGGGTTTTTATATCATCAATTGGGTTTTTTTTTTAATTAAATATGAGACAAGTTAAAACCGTACTTTTTATTACTTATTTTATAACTCCCCAAAATCTATAAACTTTCGAATAATCATTCACACATACAAAATGCCTTTCTCAACTAATCAGAGATTAGCGTGATTTTGAAAGACATACTTAAACATTTCAAATTTCTGTAACATAAAATAACTCAAACACAATTCTACTTCGCAGACCTTCAACCGGACGATAGCGGTTGGTACAGCTGTACTGTCAAGCAAGACAATCACGAATACTCCTGGTCTGCGTACCTCAAGGTAAGACCATCACCCTTCTCATCGGCTGTCCTAATTACCACGATAGAGTTTCTGACACTCTCACTATCATGCGGGTTTCCCATTTCAACGATCAACCATCGACCATCGATTGATCACTAGCGTTAGCCAAAGAAGTCTTAATTACCAACCCATTGTTCCCTTCTTCTACGTCGCGTCCGCTTCCCCTTAGGTCGATAACAATCTGCCACCGCAATCGCAGCAGATGTTCAACGCCGAACTGTTACCATCGGCACCGGGACAACCGAAACCGGCCAACATCACCAACACCAACGTGACGCTGATTTGGGCCCGGGGTCAGGATAAGCTGCGTACGAATGCGATCGCTAGCTACACGATCGAGTACCACAGTACGGACGATCGGGAGATGGAGGAAGGTTGGAAGGTGGCACTGCGGCAGATCGCCGGCAATACGGCCACGGTGACGGGTTTATCGCCCGAAACGGGTTACATCTTTTCGGTGCGGGCCGAGAATGGGATGGGCTTCTCGGCACCGTCGCCCATGTCGACCCTGATCCGGACGCTTTCGTCCGATGATCGGGTCACCATTCCGGAGGAGATCGAAACCGCACGCATGGTGCTGAATGGCAAGGTAGGAGGGGAGCAGAACCGACGAGTGGTGTAGGGAAGGTAACTGCGAAGGGGGATTTACGGAATGGTTCTATACCCTTCTTCACAGATACTGGAGCTGATCGATATCATTGCACTAACGTCGACCTCGGTACGGCTCGAGTGGCAGCTGCAGATCGATGGTTCGGAAGAATTCATCGAGGGTTTTTACGTCCGGTACCGTGATCTGGACAGTGACGTGAAGCTGTTCAGCATGCTGCCCATCCCCAACAGTGACACGGAGAGTCACATTATCACCAATCTGAACAAGTACACTCGGTACGAGTTCTTCCTGTCACCGTACTTCAAAAACATCGAAGGTAAACCAAGCAATGCGCGCATCGTCCGTACGCTCGAGGATATGCCAACGGGACCACCGACGAATATACAGGCCGGAATGCTAAACCTAACCGCCGGTTGGGTCCGCTGGAGTCCTCCACTGCGTGAACATCAGTTAGGACCGGTAGTTGGTTACAAGATTCAGGTTAAGTCCGGTAACAACGCATCAAAGCTGCTCGCCCAGATGACACTTAACGCAACGACTACTTCGGTGATGCTCAACAACCTAACAACCGGTGCTAGCTACACGATACGCGTTGCCATGGTTAATCGGCTCGGTATTGGACCGTTCTCGAAGCCTCTCTACCTTGTGATGGATCCAGCGTTCGTCATCGTACCACAGGGTGTCCACAATAATCATCACTTCGGTGGGGATTACGATGATCGGTTACGGCAGCAACAGCAGCACCATCAGCAACACTCGCACAGCTTTCTGCACGAAACATGGTTCATGATCTTCGTGGTGTTCTCGCTGCTCGTCATTCTCGTGGTGACGGTTGTCGCTGGTGTGGTCATTTTCCGGCGACGCCAAACCCTCGGCAGTAAACCGGTCGTTACTGTACCGGCACTGGGTGGAGGGGCTCGGCGTGGTGACATCGCAAACCTGAGCATGTCCCGCAAGGATGGTATCTGGATTGATCGTGGTTGGCGAACGTGCGATACGGACAAGGATTCGGGGCTTAGCTCGATCAAGCTGCTCGAGGGTAATCAGACGCACCATACGTATCCGCTGCCGGACAGTGGAACGGATTATGCTGAGGTTGACCCACGGGGACTTACCTCGTTCTACAATCGGAAGGTAAGTCCGGATACCGAATACCGAATACAGAATACAAAGTAGATCGTTATCCCTAATCGTCGGTTCTTTCTAAAGTCTCCGGAAAGTCCGACACCCTACGCGACGACGATGATCATCAATGGGCTACCTCGCAGTGAGAATGGTGATCTGGGCTATCAAGGTCACGATACGTTCTCGTCCACTTCGTCCAGTTTTCGATCCTTCTACGGCTATCCGAGACCGGTCAACACAAACAATGGTAAGTGAGACATTGATAGTAATCTGTAGATCGTAGATAACTTGTATTCTTCCTGGGGCATGTAGTTGCTCGATGATATTAGAAGGGAAAATATTCCTCCCCTGCCATTGTACCAGAGGCATATTTGCAACTTTCGGTCGGCTCTCTATCCCATCCACAGTTCCACCGAATTGGGTTGACTATCTACCACCGCCGCCGGAACATCCACCTCCGGTACCACAACCGCTGGACATCAATCATCATCATCATCATCTGAACCACGTGTACCCCTCGGAGCTGGTCGGTGGTACGCTGAACGGTGGTTCGCAAACCTCCAGCTACTGCTCCAGGCACACGGGCGGATACAAGTGAGGTCCGGTGACACGCCTTGGCTGGTAGGCAGTCCCAATATCGGCCACCAAAAAACACAACTTTCAACCATGAAAATCGCTCACAAACACACAAACAGATCCAACATCCATTTGCAACTAGCACGCAAAACCACCAACACGCCACGCGGGATTCTCGATCGGTGGTTGACGGTTGCGGCTAGGGGACGCCACAAATGGTGCGCGTTGGGTTAAAACAAGGATCTCACCGCTACGTAGTGATGCGGATATAGGAAATCCGATGGCGAGAGGCACACCACGGATCATCGGGTCCGTATTTGTAGATAGTTGACCGGGACTCAGCACCTGAGACCGGCTCTCGCTGGATGTCTGGGAGTGGAATCACTAACGACGACATCTCATTCGATCGCCAAATGGAGGTGTCTGCTCCCAAGAAGCAGGTGCAGGATTATCGAGAGAAAATGTAGAACTTCTGGCGAATGCATTGGCATGCCATTCCGGATGGAGAGAAAGAGAGATTAGGAGAGGGAGCATTACCTACTAGAGGTCAGCTCCTCTCCAATGCAGTTGTACATCGAATGGCTCGATGTACGGTGGTGATCAAGATCGTCATGATCGGCGCCGGGATCATCACCTCGCTTGGCACAACGTCTGATGTCGATCTGATGATGATGTCGGTGGTCGACGATCGCGATCGCTTTCAGTAGTGTTTTATCCGCACAATTCGCGATGTGTGTAACCTTCCTGGCCCGAAACCGTAGCGAAGAGCGCCGTTTGGTTGTCGTTCTTCTGGGCACCCGAAACCCTTTGTAGCTACAAGATGGTAGTGTGATCAATAAAACAGAAAACTATATTTTTTCTATGAAAAAATCATATCGAAACTGTTCTGTTTACCAAAAAAAAATTGATGTTTCAAACGAAAGAACTGGATGATTCATGATATAATTCTTGGGTAAGTCCTAACGCTAGTTTTGCTGTAAATGAAGTTAATGTTTAATGGTTAATGGTAGAGGTTTTGAACAAATATTAAATAAAGTACTTTAAAGGTACACTCCAGCTTTATGTTTATATCAGATTATCTCTTTGATTATCATGTTTTGAACCTAATTGATTATATCTTCTTTGTTAACTTTCCTTCTGTATGTTGGAATACTTGAAATAAAACTAGCTAACAAGAGACTTGCAAATTCTGTTTATTTATTTAATTTTATAGTAAATGGTATAATTTTTTCATATTTTTTAAATGTTTCACTAGTGTATTATTGGGTAATAATTACGAGAACAGTTATCTAGGAACTATAATAGGAGCCTAATGGTCTATCTTTTGTTTGCTGAAAGCAACTAAACTTTACAAATACTTTAAGTTTCATCTTAAATATGTTTCAAACAGAAATGTAACAGTTTTAAATATATTCACTGTGGTTGCTTCCTTCACGCTTGAGAGCTGTTTCAAGACAGCCTTTATGCCATGCACATTATATGAATACATACATCTTAATCCACTCTTTCATTATCGTACACTACTATACAACAACAATATTGTTAAACAATCTAAATACGTTGATCGTTTAGGAATCTGGTGAGACCTCACAGGTATTTAATATATGATTGTGCTATTTTCAAAAGGAACAAACATTTAAGATAAATTTGTAAAAAGGTTGTTAAAAACAGGTTACAAAACTAAATCTTTTTAAATCTTTGTAAAGGATAAGAATTCTCCACTAGGACTTTTCTAGTTCTAGTTGCTTATGAAATCATGCAACTAACATATTCCTCATCGTTTTTTTTTTCTGCGCCGTGATGAATGTTCTCCATAACTTACACCCAGTAGCTGATTGTCACACAAACCAAAAACTCCAAAAAGAGTCCGATCACTCCAGTCCCAGCTCCTCCTGTGCACCAGCAACATATCAACGTCGATGACTAATTATGAAGGCCCCCGGAGCCGAACTATAACTCGTTCCTGGGGGGGTCGGCACGGCCCCAGACACACACGGTGGGCACACGGAACAGAACAGAACGCACCACGCACCGTCGCCTGCACCGAAGGGTTGTTGTTGGCTGACGCTGCAAACTACTTGTTATCCCACGGATGTTATTGTTTTGTTCTACAAGCGAATGCAACCCACACACCCACACGGGCTCGCACCCGGAGTGTGGCGAGGCGTCGCGTGGAAATTAATTGTCGAAAGAGACTTTTCCCCGCTCCCGTCTCCGTCTCCTTCTCCTTCTCCTTGTTCGCCAATCGGATTCATCCGCCTGCGGAGGGAACTGCGGGCGCTATCGTGACCGCGGCCCGTTTTTAAGGCTTTCCGGCGGCTTTGGCGAGGCTGCTCCGGTGCTCCGGTCGTGGGTAGAATCGGCAGATAGACCAGACCAGACCAGACCAAGCCAGACACCGTTGTCGCCTCCGGGATCCAGGGAATCGACCTCAAACCGCGGGTCTCAAGAAGCGGTTTGGTTATCAGACGATCTCGCGCGAAACGGGAACCGACGTGCAAAAGGCCATCTCCGTGGGCTTTTCGCCAGGCAGATAGCTGGTGTGTCTGGCAACTGGGGTGCTTGGGAGTCACAATTTCCCCTGGGGGACGACACGCTGCCACGCACGCCGGTTTTTTATACACCGACACACACACACACACGTCCTGGGGTGGGGCAATCGGTGTAAAAAATTAGCATCGAATCGGTGTACTTTTACTGGAAAGGTTGAAGGTCTTGTTTGACACCATGACGGTGTGCCTCTGCGTTCGTCATACACATGCTACTTCCCTGGAGCAAAACAGCGACGCGACGCCATCGACCGGTAGCAACGAAGCGAACAATGTTTTTTTTATTATTATTTTGGGGCAACTCAGAATGGAATGATTGCAAATCAATTATGATAATTTGTTCGAACACTTTTGTGACGCGTTACGCAATACATTTTAATGGACAATGTAGACAATTGACACATTGACACAGCAGCGAATGTGTTTTGAGGGAAACTGTACCTTTATCAAGATTACAATTTCGAACGTCCACGAATGATGGAGTGCATAAGGGTTGAAAAAATGCAACAGGAAATGATGGATAGAGCACTGACTTATTTTACTTTACTTTTTGGCTTTTAGCTATTTTTTGCTTTTTTCTGAATGACAAAGTATTTACAAATTTTATGTAACAATGTTGAATGGATTGAACTGAAACTGAAAAAAATCTAACGTTAAGAATAACGGTGCTGCATGCTTGGCTCTGGTCAAGTTTATGCTTTTTGTGTTTTTAATAGAAATTATGATAAATTTTGGAACCGTTCCAAAAATATGTAAAACATGTAATCTTTTCCTTCGAATTAGGCACACATATTTCTGAAAACGTATAAAATAATGTAAAATTAGTTAAAAATATAAACCTGCTATATTAAATATAAACTGCTAGTTTCGTCACAAAAGATATCCAACACATGCGTCGTTTTCTGGCGCGATGACTAGTTGCTACATTCATTGGTAATGGTTTGTGACGCAGAATCGGAAAACAAAACAATAAATGGTTTCTAAAAACATGGTCTCGCACATCTAAATTGGATTAAATAAAGTCTGAAGTAATTTCGACCCTTTCAAATATGTTATTCATGCGCAGTCTGAAAATATGACGTATTCAAATAAAGTTCACGAAATATGTAGTAATGCGATATGCTACTCGTAAATATACGTGATACATGCGCATTATGCTAGTTTTTGCTGATCAGGTTTTGTAATCGTAATAGTTTTAATTGCTATAGTATAACTTGAAGATGATTTTTTTTACTAATTTTACATTCATTCATACATTATATCTTCAATTCTATTTGCATGAATAGAGAATTCACCTTTTTTACGTTTTTTACATTCATCAGTATTTCTTTCTAGCGAATTATGATGATGAGCGAATGATTAAATTCAGTTAATTGTTAATGGTAGGTACAAACGCATATCTATAAGTTTGAAAAGTAAACAGTCTTTTTATTTTAGAAGTTTCAATAATTTTCTTAATTTTATAAATCTCGAAGCAAATCCTTGCCAATTATTGCCCATTTTTGTTCGATATTAGATAATCACTGCCTGTATCATAAACTATCTCGTTAGCTTATTCGCTCATCAAACAACCTCCCAGACGTTCAATCTTAACTACCTTCTCGAATCTATTGGAAATTAGCCAAATCTCCTCTGTTGCAAACATTTATGAAAAATTAACACCATATGTGTTGCTGCTACCGCATTTTGCTACTCCAAACAGCACAGCAACAGAAACGCATGACACGCAGCTCGGCAGAAGCTATAAATAGCCAGCGCATGTTTTAACCACATCGTTGGCATACCATAAATTATCGTCCACCAAGATCAGCGCAAGACTCTCTCTCTCTCTCTTCCCTGTGTACAACACTCTGTCGATTAAGAAGTCGCCGCCATCGTAGAGTCTTCTTCGACGAGTAAATCGTTGTCGGCGCTCGTGTAGATGACATTTTAGGACTTGCAATGATTTAATTGGTCGCGCATATTAGCGGTGCCAGACGATTTGAAGTGTCAGAAGGATTATATGGCAGCCTTCAAACGCTTGTTCCCCGCGCACAATTTGCCCAATCGAAGAACAATTACTCGGCGATTGCTAAGGAGACGCTCGCTAAGTCACCATCGAACATTCTTTCTAAAGAAATAGCAGAAGAAGAAGTCAGGAGGAGGGGTGTGAGAAGTTGGTTGGCCATAAATTGAGAAGTCGTTCCCCCGAAAGGGCTCGTTCTCGAGCCATAAAAGTTCTAGCCCGATAGCCATCGGAGGATGCACCAGAGCCTCCTTGCGCGCGAAAGGCGTTCGCGTTCGTAAATTTAATTTAAATCAAATCTAATTAATAAGCCTGTCCGACACGGCTACTTGAGCTTGAGCTCGAGGGAAGGGAGTGTGGAATTGTGGGGCTCGTCGTGAGGATCAAGCGCCATAAAGATGGAATTTTGGGAAGTTTCTGGCCTGTGCGCGGCCCCTTTCCCCTTTGGGCCGGTCTTCTCGATCTCGAAGGACCAGCCAGCGAACGGGGTAATAAAACATGCCCAAAGTTTTTTCCCCCCAAACCTTCCAGGCAGCCGCCGAGAGTGTCTTTCCTCATCCCCAAAAAAGGGCGCCTCGTCGTCATCGTTGGCTTAAAACTTTGTTTTCGGTTCGAGGGGGTGAGACGTCGAAAGTTCGTTTTTTTTTTTGTTTATTCCTTTAACTTCTTCTCGTGGGGAACCGGAGATGGTCGTTGAGAACGTTGAGCTGCTCGGACCCTGCCTGCGGACAGCGAGATCCGATTTTGATCGTCCGGCGACTGTGATGGATATCTTTTTTATTTTATTGATTTAAGCCTTAATTGATACCAGTCGCCGATCCGTGAGGCAATCATTTCTGAGCGCCGGAGAAAGTGTATTCTGGGCTGGTAAAATCCCCCGGTGGGTTGGATGTTGGGGTTGTGGTGGTAGCCTGCAGGTAAATTACATGATACGTTACCTAATTGGTTATCCGATATCCCGGGGGCGAGGGCTCGAGAATACGAGCGTTCTTCGAGCCATACCGAGACCCCTTAGCTCGTTCTTTCACTTTTTTTTACAGCATTGGAAAGGAGCGGTTTGTGAGGTTATGGTTTTTTTTTCCATCCTAGTGCACTGTAACTGTTCTTTGCGTTTCTTTAGCGTACCTCTTACCTCAAACCACCACGTGTATATCGATTTTGAAATGGTAGCATAGACATTGCAAATTGACGGCCATAATTGACGTACAGCTGGACGTGCCAACTGCAACTGCAACTGATAGCTGCCTAGCTGCCTTAACTCCATTGCTTTTTATCTTCCTTGCCTTGGTTCGATATTGGTTTTGTTACCTTTCTAGCTCACCGAGTAATAAGTTTCTATCGACGATTTGCTCTGATTTCTATTTGGCTGGGAGAGAGGGAGTTTGCAGCAAATTGCACTCTAATTGGCAGCTTGATTGCGTCGCTAGCGCTACCAAATCGCCTTCAATTAGTGTAGAATGCACCAGCACCGGTCGCTGTGCTTGGTTCTAATCAATGTTTAGTGGAACTCTAGCGAACTAATTGTCCGATTCACGAAAACAATGGATTGGGCAGTAGCTTGTAAGGTAGTATCAGTTCCATACAGTGATATCTTTTTAGTGTAAATTTTCCAAGGTTTGTTGTTTTCAATCGAATCAAATGCTCCAACTGATCAGGCATTCAGGAAAATATGGTTAATTTATTTTTAAATAAATGTATGAAGACATAAGAGGTTTCAAAATGTCTTGTTGTAAAACGGTTGTTATATTTCCCAAATTTAATGATTTTACGTTCGAGTGCATATCCTTTTTACAATTTTCGGATTGGTTTCAAGTTTTGGTAGCATTGGTTTGATTAACAAACTTTTAATGTGTAATTTTCTGTTAGTAGAAAGCAATCGTATACTTTAGATAACTACCCAATAGCTACACAAAGATGTACGTTGTTTAATCAAAGGCACAAAAAAGAATATATAGAATAGAATGGAGTTTTGGAATTGGAATTAGGAAAATGAGTGTATACACAGTATGGAAAAAAGTGTATCCACCTCTGCAAGAAGTTTACGTTTTAGTTGTTTTCTCCAAACATGTACGTTTAAAAAATAAAAAGTTTAAACTCCATTAATTTTGGCGATACAGCCATCAATAGGGCCTTAAAAGATGCAATTGAGATGAAAGAAGTGAAGTGCATCGTTGAAATGGGAAGAAAAAATTAAAACATTATTATTTTGAAATGAATATTCTCTGTTTACTTCATACAAGCGGGAAACAGGCTTCAGATACGCATTCTAAAAGGCTGCAGAATCAATGGAATCATAAAATTTAGCATTGTAATGTTGAATATATTTAAAAACAAACATTTTGGTATAGCTGTCATATTCCTTGATCACAATCGAATCGAAAAATCTGGTCGATTTTGCAGAGTAAATTTAATTAACATCGAACCTCAAAAGAGCATATTTTTGCAAGGAATTGTAACTGATTGGAAAGAACAAATGTACCAGAAATATCTGCTATTGTGGTAGAATTGATGTAAAGAAGATAGGATTGTTTTTTTTGCAAACGATAGGGGTGGCGTGATTTTCGTACGATTACTCGACTATTTTTGTAATATCTTTTTTGTAGAGAGTCTTTTTTCAAAAAGTAAAAAGCAAAATAAAGAAGAATATAAACTATTGATATGAGACTTGGGATGTTCGATAAAAAGAGCCAAAACGTAAACTTCTTGCAGGGCTGGTTAAACTTTTTTTCATACTGTGTTTAAAAGACTCGACTGAACACTGTCAATTTTGTGGAATTAGTCAGGATTGAAGACAATGAATGATGTTGTGCTTCATAGATCGATATGATAGATCGATTCATCTAACAGATTCTGTTTTAATCTGAACGCATAGAAAGTAATCGTAGTTCCAGTCGAAATTACCTTCCAGGCTATTCGATACGGTCTACTTTGATAATGACGAAACAATGACGAAATAACACTGAGCATGAACTGAGTCATTGTTGATCACTATTTTATGAGCAATTAAAATAACGGTCACATGTAGAAAGCAAAAAGTTCACCAGTTGCCGAGTTGTCTTGAAAGTCTAGAAAACGTTTCTTGAAAGAATCTGTAAACCAATTAGCTTCTAAATATCCACTAAACAGTAATTTTAACGGAATGAAATTGCTTCGCTCTTGCGTTGAAAACAATTGTTTTGTTGACAGAACAAAACAAACGCATTTTGCCATTCTGTCGAACCTTGCATTGCAGCCTAAAGTAACAAAAGCAAAAACCAACTTCACGTCATACATCACCTCCATGAATCGCCATTTACGGACCTGAGTTGCTTCGTCCATCCCTGCGCTGCTGCTGCTGCTGTTCGAATGCAAACTGCTCTAAATGCCACCGATGCCCGAAAAGCACCCAAAAAACTACCGGACGTTCCGGTGGTGCCGTACGTAGCATTACATTCTCTTTCCCACCCTCGGAGTGGATCAACGGTGGTTCCACTTTGCATTCCACCATCCACTCGAGCCATCCCGAGCCAGTAATATCTGTCAGATTCGGACCGAAGGAACCGATCGATCGAACCCGTAGCGTGGCCTCCACGAGTGTGTGTGTGCCCCATAAACGGAGGCCCTCACCCCCGTCCGATCGATGGTTTTGAACATGATTTTGTCCTTTACTGGTGCGCTGGAATGTCCGCAAATCTATTGAGCATTCGAGGAAGGGAATGAGGGCGGGAAGCCGAAGCCAATGCCGTCGATCCAAATAAGGCCGAGAAGGCACAACGATTTGTGGTCTGACACTCGGTCTCGCTCTCGCTCTTTCTCGCATTTTGCTTTCTGTTGCACTCTGCATAAACCACCTTACTCCAAAGGTCCACGGCGGTCTTGAGGTCGTCTCCTCGGTAAAAACGTGGCGATATCCGTTCCAACCGCCGGTCAGTTATTGTTTGCGAGCAAAGTGACGACGTGATGCCCGGTGCGGTCTCGGTTCTAGCTGCCGTTGCCACGTATTTAGCCGCGAGACCGATCTCGGCATCGAACGGTCTCGCCACCGCCGCTAGGGGCCAGAAGAGAAGCTCAAGAACAATGACCATTTAAGGAGAGCTCAAGATTTGTTTCCAAAGTGCTTTCCAGAGTGAATGCATAATTTAGTGAAGTTCAGCTGTTGCACGATCTCCACCCGTATTGGGGGCCGTTGTTCGCGTCTCTTGAAGATGCGAAGAGCGAAGAACGCAGCTTCCAAAGCACGTGAGCAGCACCCAACGCTTGTTAGCGCTGGCCACCGCTGGGGTGCCTTGGTTGATGGTTCACCGGTTAATGCAGTCCACTTTAGTTCAGTTTATGTTTTTTGAAGAGCGGCACGGGCTCTCTATTGAAACTGTTATTGGGGTTTCACTTGTGCCCGAGAACAGATCAAACAGAACGGAACGGAGAACGGGAGTCGCGCAAAAGTTGCCGGACATTGTGGAGCTTTTTTGTTTTTTGTTTGTTGTTGACCCTCGGAATCATCTCCAGAAGCCAATCAATGGATTCGGTTGGAATTCGATAATACGGAGCTTTTAAGGCATTCCTTTCGGGGTACAGTAATGTTGCTTCGTTGCATAAAACGTAATGAAAATGCATGAAATCATTCTACTCTTTCTGTGATACCAATTTGTTTTGTGGGATTATTTGGAGTGCTTGAACTCTAGGATACTGGAGTAACACGCCAGTGTAACGTGATTGTTGTTACAAAACAAAGAAGAAAAAAAACTGGTTCAAAGTTTCTACACGAACACGAATAGCCATTTAATTTGCTCACGAGTCCAGCCAACGGTCGAAGGCTACCGCTGGTGAAGTTAAATTGAAATCGTGATTTTCGTGAAATGTTTTTCAAATGAAAGTATAATGCGGCGCATTTGTCGTGCATTAAATGTGCCCTTCTTATGTTTTAACAAGAAAATCAACCAATTTTTGTGTGTTTGATTGACGTGTGATTTTGTTTAAAGAAAATTAGTGCTTGTGGGTGCTTTCCATATACTATTATTAGCTGAACACTGAGCTACTGAGCCGTGTGTTATGCTTATTAGAAGATTATTTGTTTGAACATTTGTTATTGAAAAACAATTCCATTGCCTCTGTTTGATGCTATAATAAGCCAGTACTTTACTATCTTCATGAAACTTATATCCGACGATAGTCAATTCCTTTACTAAATGTTTCAGTAGCTTACTAGATGAAAGAAGAGGACTCCTCGTCGTTTGAAGCGATTCAGTCAGAGGTCAATTTATCGATATTTTCACAAGAATTGAAAAGAGAAGATGCAACGCTTTGTAACGTCATAATCGTATCTTTGACGATCCAACAAATAATAATCAAGAAAAGCAATGTCTAGCCGTGTGATTTGGCAACATGGGGGGTCGAGCATTGTCATATAGAGAAATCAGATTATCAAGTCTCTGATCACATTCGTTTAATATCTAAAGATCGTTTAATAACTAAAGCTTCAATCGCGCGAAATACGTGAAATACGTTATGGCTTTCAATAATTTCGCCAGTTACGTGCAGCTGGTATTGTATCACGCTTTTCCTATCCCACCATATGCACAGCGTAATTTGTGGAGAGTTTGAAGTTTGTTGTGCGATCAGCTATTAGAGATTCTGTAAGTTTTGACTCGAAGTTCGATCGAACAATGCTGCTAATTCATCATCCCAACTTAGCGACTATCCAGATCGCTCTTGGCTGTTGAAGATACATTTTAACATGCGGAGTAAAGACCAGGTTTCTTTTGATAGGCTTACGATCAGTGTAGACGTAGTAGAAATGATTACAATTTATAAATTTCGTTGGAAGTTGTGAAACTATTCTAATCATGATTTAAACATTTTCTTGCGACACCTCAACGATTTAATTTGTAAAAACAATTTGCTCCAACGACAACAACGCAGATACAACAAGGAATACGAGATAATTTTACTTCCAAAAACATCTTTTCGGCCCAAAGTTTAAATGAAAAAATATGGCCAGCATCCTATTTTTAAGCCATCTCCCGAACACAGAGAGATTATGGATCCATCCCGAAAAAAAAACCAAACTGGCCACCAAACAGACCTCACGCCACCATGCGCCATCCTTAATGAAACACCGATCGCACGTCGCCGGTGGCTGCGCAAACGACAGATTGGAAACCAACATTCCCCCGGGACAGTTGCCCTACCGCAAACCATCGACCACGTGCCAGGGCCGAGAAGAACGATCAATATTCTGAAGATGTACTCGGCTGAAGGCTGAAAAAATAATGCGATCCATGTCGAGGGATGGCCACTAGCCCGCGCTAAGCCTAGTTTCGGAAACTTTTGGCTTCTCCAGCGGCAACATCGACCATTTGCTTCCGTGCCGCAAAGAGAGATAGAGATAGCCGCTATGTCCGATGATGCCAATTGTTTGCGCAGCGCTGGGACTCGCACACAAACACACACACACACACCCGGTGCTGGGTGCGGATTACAGTTAATCCGGAAAACAAACAAGTGAAAATGCCGAGGAAAATCCCGCAGAAGCGCAGACCGACCGGCGACAGCCTAGCGCGGGATAAATCAATCCATTTCCTCGTTCGCTTCCTCGTCGTCGTCGTCTTCTTTCTCGCCCTTTTTCCAATGTTTTTTTCGGGAGATTTTTGTTTTCGGGAATCTCTGTTTGCTGCCTTCCCCGGTATATAGCCCGACAACTACGTGATGCGCCTGGCGTTTCATGAATATGTATAGAATAGACATTTCGGGGTATGATTTATGCGCGTGATGCTGAAGGTGGCACCAGTCCTGGCCCTCGAATGGGGGTCGAATGTTAGAGGATGTGACCCATGGGCCAATTAGCTGAATGCCGAAACTAAACATGTTGCACCGCGGTCAGTACATTTCAATGACAATCCTTCATTAAGATGTCACTCATTAGTGGCCGGGACTAGGCGAACGAAAAGGCAATCGCTTCGGTTTATGAGCGACGTAGCTACCGAATGTGGCCCAGGGTGTTACAGTCGCTAATAGCGGGATGGCCGCGTTACGGATCATAAAACAGATTCGTTGACGCCTTCAAATGGGGGTATCACTTACAATATTGCGTGCGTGTACTGTGGTGAGTAATTGGGGAGAGTTGTTGACTTGTTTGATCTTCTTTTGAGATGGCAAGCAGTAGTAATGTATTGTATTGCATTAAGGTACCAGTACACGAGAGTAGATTACGTTTTGGCAGCAAACGTATTTCGCTTTGAGCGCATTAGATTTTTACGCTGGCATACGATCAGCTATTGATAGAAAAAGAGTTCTTTGAAATTGTTGATAGCTTAATACCCTACGTTGATTCTTCGCCAGTCCCTAAAGTGTGTTTTTACCAGTAAGGAATATAGTTAAACTGTTGTTGCTAAATATTTTTGCTCTATTCCGGATGAGGAGATAGAAAGACGAATTTGAATTCAATTTGAACTTATCCAAAGACAGTTTAATTTGCGCCAAGTTTTTATAAAAACCTTGAAGGTAATCTAACGATTTTAAGGAACAGCATCAACAGGTCAGCCATCGATAAAGAAACATACTTTTCACGGAAAATTTCAAGTGTAAAGAATGCATCCCAATGAAATCACGTTGTTTTCAATTGTCAAACATTCTTCGCAAATATTACGTTCGTGTTCTGATTATTTAAGGTTATTTGTTTGTTAAAACCTACACTCATTACACTATTTATTCATATTTCTTGAATTGTCTGCAATGATGTTATTCATTCCTATACTTGAATGCGTTTGTTGTTTTCCCGGTTTTGTTTCGGTTCTTCTACTTTAATTACTTTTTATTGTTATTATACACTATTTATCCTTTCTGTTCATTTGGTTCCTTCTTTCTATTTGTTAGTATTTTTAACAAGATTTACTTTTTATTATTCGCTTCACACTTTCATAAAATAATAATCTATTAATTGCTTATTATTGTACCAAATCATCGGGCTTCATTTCCAACAATGTAAATGATCTCTATCCATCTCGACCATCGGTGCCATAGTGATGATACCTTCTCCTCATTCTTCTGCTTCAATCATTCGGTTCCAATATGCGACAAAGGTTAATTTCAAATCTAATTTGTCCAATTAAGTCAAGTGCCGGTGGTAGTGGTGGTGGTCGTGGTGGTGGTAGTTGTTGTGACTGAAACCCCCCGGGGTCCCAGCAAAACCTTTTTGTACCGTACCGGTGTCTTGACCGAAAACATCATCTCGACCTCCGACGTTGAACTCTCCAACCAACCAAGAGAGTCGTCAGTCAGGAGAGTCACTGAGGGTCTCCATAGCATCCGCGCGGCCTCCTTGGTATCCGAAGCAACCGACCAGCAGGCTTCGGGATTTAATCTATTGTTCTTCAATGGGTTAATTTGTCCTGAGTCGTGATTCCGTCGTCGTCGTTCGTTGTCGAGGCCTAACCAGTCGCCTAGTCGCCGGCACTGACGGGTTTTGAGGCGGTTCGTGTAAAAGGGCCTCAAATGAACGACACACGACGTCGTTCGCCCGGTTCAGATGTCAGATGTCACTGTGCGCGGTGAGGGCGAAAGGTAAAGGTCCCTCGACAACTTGAGGTTAGCGAAATTAGCCAGCTTTCTTACCGACGGTCGAGCGGCTTCTGAGCCCTCGATCAGCCTTCGTGAAGGGCCCTTCTTCAATCCGGTTCTAGTCCGTCGACCGTCGAATCCGGTTGTTTGGAGTAATTATGCCATCAGTCTTTGTATTTGTCCACCGCTCTGTCGAGGCAATTTATTGCAAAACTATCAGCTTCATATTGAGTACAATAGTTTATTAGCGCAGCAGCATTCGTTATCAGAAAAATCTTTCCCATCTGATATCTCGTTTTCAATACATTCGCTTCTGTTTTTGTGCAACTTCATGCAATTCTTTCTTCAAAAAAATATTATCCTTCAAGCATCAATAGTTAATCCACAATCCACCATTTACCGTTATGACCCCCCCATGGCTTCATCTTCCCACTGTATCGTGTTTCGCCGGCTCCGTGCCGTTCCCGTTGCGATTTGTTGCGACGGTAATTGATGTGATACGCTCGGGGAAATTAAATACAATCTTAATTGCCTCCCGAAAATTCGAATTCGATATCGGCCGTCACCGGGTATATCAGGAACGGAGATCGACGTGACCTACGCGACCACCCGCGAAAGTGCATCACCAGCATCAGTTGGTGCTATCATTATCACTGCTTGCTGCTACCACTCACACTGCGCCAAGCATCGGAAACGGCGTCTTCCCGCAAAAACAAAAAACCCGCATTAATGGGCCTCGTCCTCTGGATCTGGATTGGATCCGCATTCCGTTTTTCCCACTTCACGAGTCCTCCTCCTCCTGGGGCGACTTATCTGCATACGACAATCGCCTGATGCCTAAAGGTTTCGATTTCGACCCCCGGCCGGCCCTTAAAAGCCGTTCTACGCTCTGTTTACGCGCTGGCCTTTTGTGGCACTCGTCGAGTGCCTTATACGAAAATTCATTAATATTGAAATGCCGCTGACTTTGTGCTCCTGTGCTGAGCAGGCATTGTACTAGTGCCGTAAGGTGCCGGAGGGTGGCCATGCGTTTTGCATGATTTTAATAATATGTTTTCCGGTTTATACACAACCGGCGATACAGTATTCATGCGAATGCTATCGGGATTGTCATCTCGTTGTTTTCGCGGCTTCAATGGCCGTCGGGACGACGTTCCCTTGCCGCCAGATCACGATCTACTTGCGATAGAAGCCCCAAGGAGTCAAGGAATCACG
The DNA here is from genome assembly GCF_943734745.1 of Anopheles darlingi. Lineage (NCBI taxonomy): Eukaryota > Metazoa > Arthropoda > Insecta > Diptera > Culicidae > Anopheles > Anopheles darlingi. Next base: position 27,294,497 of record NC_064875.1, on the reverse strand, counting down.
CAGTGAGATGAACGCTGGATACGGGGTTTGTCGGGACATTGGAAAGTGTTCTAGCGCTGTTTGCCAAGCCATCTCGCTGTTCGCTGAAGTGAATTTCATCTTTTAAAATCAAGAATCGCTTCCCGAGATACCGTCCCCGACAACTCAATACGACTAGACGGGAAATGGTGGCGCGTCGCAGACATGTTTGCTCGCATCAACCATTAGCACATTTTAGCGAAAGCAACCATCACCTGGCCGGTGTTGGTGACTGTCGAGTTTGAGGTTGAGTACCGGCAACCATTTCTATGCCCGCACGAAACATGCATGGTGCATCGTGGAAAAGGTCATTACTCGATTGGGGGGTTTTATGTTTGCATTATGTTGCCCCCATGCCGATGGTTCGACATATTTATAGCCCTAACGCTATCCCTTCGCCCTTTTGTCTTTGTGGCGGTGGCACCGAGAGGCACACACACACACACACACACAGCAACACCTTCCATTTGTGCGTTTTGTTTGATGTTCGTGCGCGTTCGTTCATTGTATCAAACGCAAAATTCGATGTTGATGCATGTGGCAATCGGTGGGGAGCATGTTTGTTTGCCCTCCCCCAAGCAGGAGCAAGGCAGCTCAAAAGCTGTTGGGTTTCTTTAAAGATCATAAACAAATGACACAAGGGGAGGGTTTCCAATTGAAACGGAACTGTATCTGGTCCAAAGATCTATATTCTTCTCAATCAATGAGGCGTGGTGTGAAAAGGACGTTTCATTTTGTTTCTTTTGAAAACGTATGATAGTGGTTTTTTTCCTCTTTCTTTTCCATAAGTGAGCGAGTGCAATACTATTTCCTGGTGACGAATTGTTGAGATTTTGATCTTAATCTAACTTTGTCGATTTTTTCCATCCAACACATTGATGACAATAACCTTTTACCGTGTAAAAGAGTAAAGTTTGGGATAATATAAGCAGCTAAAAATATGTTATAAGTGGTGGTTCCGTACTACCACTGCTAAGAACGATTACATTTATCTTCAATATTAAGCGCTGCATAAACATTCAATTAATTAATTCAAGGTCAAGTTTTACAAACAAATCTATAAAGCAATTAACCCGGACGTTATATTGACGAATGCGATAAAGTAATTCTACATATTTATCAGCAAATGTTTCCTATTATCTACTTTAACATAACGAACATTCCTCGTTTAAACATTCAAGTTCTGAGGACATTAACTATTTTAATAGGTATTGAATTAAGCCATTGGATATCTTTTCCAAATAGGAATGCGTATCTTTCCAAATAGGAATTCCAAATAGGTGCGTTATTAATCGCGAAAACAGCATTAACGAGCTTTGCGCCAGTATTTGAATGCTCTAGCTATTTTTAAACCCTAGACAGGTTGTTAGCATACGCTTAGTCTAATATTTTATTGTTTTTTTTTATCACCGAAGATACACCACGTCTATTACATAAAACCAACATCATAAAACCGTTTCTATAAGCGAAATAGGATGAAGTAGCTTCAAAACTAAAATGTGGTGCAATATTGGCTTTGAAAAGGCGAACTTTTTTTAAGATTTTTGTAACTCTACTGAGCTGCACTCTGTGCATCCTTGCGGTAACTCGATCGATGTGAACAATTACTTCATTAGTTATTTCATAAGAAAAGTTATGGAGATTCTCTGTTGATTGAGATTTTCATTTGAGTCTAAGTTACTCTTGCTCAAAATACCAAAAATTGTATTTTATCTAGGTTTATCTTATCTTGTCAACGTACCATACAACGCAATCATATAATGAATAGCCATTAGTTCTTATGCTTCCTTTCATATTTTATATTTATTATTTTCTTATGATCATGCTGTTAAATCGATGATATAACTTGACTCCGTGATGGCTGTTCGAAGACTGTTTTATTACTTGATCGTAACTTACACTAACACCTATCTAACACTTACACTAACAGTCTATACTACACTACAATCGATACAATACAGAACCACCAGTATGTCGTTTATGTACAAGATGAACACACCTAACCAATTGATGTTAATTATTATAAAAGAATCGCTATTAGATTCTAAAATTTTAAAGCAAAATTCGTAAAAATATAATCTTTCAACCAAAAAAAAAAGAAAGAATGCAAAGTAATGTTGAGGGCGAGAAAATGATGAAACATCGCGTGAGCTGCATTTCTCAAATCCAATCTAATATTGTTTTTAAGCTGAGATTTAGATATGATCCGGAAAATTCCTCACCTGAAATGTCAAAAGACACCGAGAGAAGAAAGTTCTTCATCACTTCACCTTATCCCATTCCCTTTGATTTAATGCACTATTCTGTCTCGCAAAAGCAAGAACAAGTACAAATGAAGGTCAGCGCACACACACACACTCTACGCACTTTCCGCAACTTATTAACGCAATATTGCTCTACCTGCCACCTGGCAACCACAGACACCACGGCGCATATAATGTCTCATTACGAGTCGCGGATTCAGTGAACAGCCTCACCGAGAAGCACAATAAGATAAAAAGCATTCAACAGCGTACCAAGAAGCACCAAGAAGTTTTCACAATTTGGGCCACGCGGCGAAGCGGATTAAAATCGACAGAACTCGGCCCGACCCTGGGTTAGGTGAGAGCTGATGCTGATAAAACTTTTTCGCCCTCAAGATAAAAAAAAAACAAGAAACAGACATTCCGCGTAACACTCAACGATCCTAGGCCCTCTTCGCGGGTAGGCCCTCTCCCTCCGGAACGTATTATAGTCGCGGTTGCGGTGTTCTAGATATGTTTTAATAAAATTATAATATATGTGAGAGTCGTGATACATAAATTTCCGACCGAAAATGATTCCGTATGCAGAGCAACCAGGAGTAATCCCGGGCCCCGGCCAAGCGCGCACACCGAGCACACCGGGGGCACTTCACATGCCGACAACCACCAAGAAAATAGAGGGAAGAAGGAGCAGCACGTACGTACGTACTTCCATAGGTATTAATGCCATATCGCGCTCACATTCGCAGGTACTGGGTAAGGTAACATATCTTCACCTTTTCATGCGCGCGTAAACTTTAACATTTAGCATTTGGAGCTCTGGAGTGCAGCAGCTCCGGAAAAAGGGAAAGAGAGCGAGAGAGCATAAGGTTCGGTAGTATATGGTGCTACTGATGGGGGTAATGGCGATGGTTGGCCGTTAGCTTTCGTTTGTAGATTTGTGAATTAACGACCCGCAGAGCCGGGCATAGGGAGGGGCGTTCAGCATTCTGAACACTCGGCGCCATCTATCCGTTTCGCATTTTTTTTTTGTGGTCTGACATTTTCCACCAAGTCTCCTTCCGCAGCAGATGTCAAAATGGGTCCTGACGTTTCGCTAGGATTCGTCGCTTTCCTCGAGAGAGATTAATACATTCCTTCTTGCCAATGCAAACAGAAAATGGGATAAGAAAGTCGTAAGAGCAGCACCAGATGTCTTTGAATTGTTTGATGTAGCTGCCGCCGATGTGGAGCTAAGAATGATTCTGGGTTCGCCTCTGCGATTGTTTGAATAGTAAGCTCCGGCAAGAGATTAGCGAACAGTAAAGGCAGTGAAGGTAATTAATAAAAAAACGGTAAAAGAGTAAATATTAGCTCTAGCGAGGACTAACGGATAATGATGTAATAGCAGCAATTAATGTCGGATGTTCATCCATCGACTTACACACTTATTTCTCCGCTTTCTTCTCATTAATGCATCATTCTGGTTACTAAAGTAATGCGTAAGTGAAGCGAGTATTATAAATTTAATGCTCAAAATCGATATTAAGGTTTTCTGAAAAAACAATAAGCTTTTCTGTGTAAGTTATTATCTTTTTTCGACCATTTTTTCTATGGAACTAACAACTAGCTTAGCACATTTAGTCGCATGTATCCTTAATTAAGGATAGATTTGCTATCTTCTACTTTTAGTTTCTTACTTTTAACTTGTATATTACTTTACTTCTTTACTTCTAGCTTCTTATTTTTTATAAGCTTTTTGAGACTGTGTTTTAAGAAAAGGTTGGAAAATTGTCTAGAAATAGACTTTTATAAAAGGTTGTGCCTTATACTTTTACTAATACTAATTTTTTAATTCCAATACTTTTACTTGTACTTTTTTACTCTCTCTATCTCTTCCTTTTTTGCATTTGGGTATTGTGTTATTTTACGTCACTCGCTGTTCTTTTAGAATGATTATAAAAGTTATTTTGTAAATTAAACAAATAACATTTTGAGATCCCTCTTAAGCATCCAAGAATTGTAACAACTACTAAACAACAAAAAATGATGAAACGGAAATACTGCAAAAACAGAACAAAAAGGCTCCCGGAAAAAATCCAAACAATAAAAGATTGATTTTGAAATAATCTTTGCAAATAACGGGATCAATCGAAGGCATTCCGATGACTTCAATTTCGATTCGAAACTATCGAACCTACCACCATCCCCAATCCCCCTACCCCTCCTTCTCGGGAATAATAAAAATCAAACTTTTCCAATCACGCGCGCATATTTTCAGCGAAGTTCAAAGCGACTGGCCCCGACCGACAGATCCGAAGACTGCGGGGAAACTGCCTTTAAGGCCACTGGTTTTGAGGATTTATTATTACCATTCACAATCACCAACAATCACCAACAATATCCCGGGGCCGAGTCTCCCCCTCGGATGAGACGACCGACGCAAACGAGCGGCAAAGAAATGTCTTCATCGATATCGAATCCCATTCCGATGATTACATCTTCTTTTCTCCTTCTTTCGTTCTGTCAATGCTACTGCGTTGTGCTTCTGCTTTGTGGCCACTCAGAGGGCAGGATTGAGGAACGTTAGACATATTCCTAGTCAGAGATCAGCCAAGGGTTAGACAAACAGCTTTATCATCCATTCGAGAGGCCATTGGCGATGGATCCGACTGATGATAATGATACTCTCGGATCCTAAAATGGACATAAAGAGAGCGCGCGCTTCATAGTTCACATGTTTCTATGGCAATAGGTTCCAGGGACTCACCTATGGACCTAACCATGTTGCTGTTGCTCATCCAATGACTTTTGCAAAGTTACCTTTTATGAATAGTAGGCCTATGTGGTCTCGATTGTGGTCGGATTCTAACGCGCCAGAGATGCTGCAGGAGTTTTGGAAGAGCTTTTATCATTACCATTCGTATCATTCCTCTTCCCGAGGCAGCTCCATCAACCTGAACAGTAGCTGCTGCAGAAGAAGCTACGTTAAAATCACAAACTTTTGAGTCGCCTTCAGCACCGGTTCCTTTCGGATCGGTTGCCATGAGATGCGGATAACCCAAGAGCTAACCAGTAAGGCAATCATCCTCATGATTGCTCTCTGCTTCTCGACCGGATCCCGGACCCCGGATCGGGCCACGGACCGTGGAGCTTTGATTTGACCCTTAGGAGTCGTCCAAGCTGTGGCGCATCCTTGCGCAAAACGGTCCAACTCGACGGGTCCTGTTTATAACTTTCCCTCTGTGTTTTCCAACCCCTCCGCGCTTCTGTTGTGATAACATTCTCCCAAACCCACAGCTCCAGCTTTTGCTTTTCTACATTTTCGATCGCACCCTTCAGACCTTCGAGCTCTCGAGCCCCCCCGCCGCAAACGATATCACATTATCAAGTGTTTTCCGTGTTTCATCCGTGTGGCCGAGAGCTGTTCCACGACGCATAAATCCAGGTTTGAGAGCAGGGGCTTGGCAAAGGGGGCTGGGCCCTGCTTTCTGCTCCACTCCGAGTGACGACGACGCCTTTTTCGCATTCGAGGCCCACCGAAAAACCCAATAACCAACTTTACCGCCTATTGCTTATTTTTCATCAGCATCACCCAACTGGTCGGAGCAGGCGGGGACTGTGGGAGCTAAAAAAAGGGAAAACTTTTTCCGATTTTCATTTTCCCTTTATTTTGAAACGCGGTTTGGGTTTTTCGGTTTGGGCGCTGGGCGGACCGGCCGGTTCGGAGTCTTTCCTGGCTCATTTTTCGGTTCCCCAGTGCTCCCAAGTGCTCCTCCTTCTTCTGCTGCTTCTGGTGCTTGCTACGGTTCGGTCCGGTCGGTAGTTTGCCGGCCAAGGCAGTTGCGGAATAAAATGTGCGCTATTTTTCATTAGTTGCCGTGAATGGCGAAATCAATTTCTTTGCCAAAGTTTGTAGGGGTACGGATGGGTGTGTGTGTTTCTTTTTTTTATATTTTTCCAGTCAGAGGTTTCGCATTTAGAAGGACGAACACGGCTGCTGGTGTGCGGTCTCGGAAATCGCAAATGGTTTCGTCGATTTGATCGATTTTGGAATTTCCAATTTCCATTCATCACGCGAGACGGGCACCGAGTTTCGATTTTCACCGTTTTCCCCCAGGCCAAGGGGGGAAACAGGACGGTTTACGTAGTCGTGCGGCTTGGCGATGTTGTAATTTATAGGAAACAATATTAATATTTCGCAATAACTTACCCGAGAATGAGCGTTCGAGGGGTTGTAAGTGCTGTTACAGGAGGCAGAATGCAGAATCATCACCTCTCCACCGTTTTATGCATTTCAATCTGCAACATCATGAAACTGCTCCACTGCCTGGCCACCAATTCAAATTGCTGGCTTCACTTTTTGATCAACTTCTGGCAAACTCTTCATCATTTTACGGGAGCAGTCTGCTCAACCGTTATTTTAGATGTAAGTGTTTCTTATTATTTATTTTAGATGTAAGGGCAGTTCATTTTCTTTTTTTGTTGAGATGGCACAAAACAATGCACTTTACAGAGAAAAATGAGATAGTCAGAAAGAAACAATAGACAAAGCATAATTTAGCGATGATGAAAAGGTTTCAAAAGAATCTCACAAAATTACCAAACAAAATTCAGTCCAGAATGACTTATGAGCTACTTTGTAAGAATGATTTTAAATGCCAGTAAATAATGTGATATAAGCTGAACATATTAGTTTTCAAATGTTCAATAAAATATTACTAATGTACTAGATAGTTGGCAGAAAACAAAACAACAAAACAAATGTAAAATAATAGAAAAATGCTTGGCCTATACTAAAAGCTAGTTAGTATAAAATAAGTTTTCAGTGCATAGAAATATATAAAATCGTAATGCAACTTTACGATTCACTTAACTATAGTCGTTATATTTTAACATTACCTACTCACACCCATTATGGAATTGCTTAAATATTCACTGAATACTAAGGTATTGCATCCCGTTGATTGGATTCTCAACGCTATTTCGCTTCAACAAACAATATCAAAAACAGAAGCTTTTTGTACGAAAACAAAGATAACATTATGAGTCTGACAACAATCATTGATACACTCTACGTAAAACAAAATCTAACGTTTCTAACTACAGATATAAAAAGCTAAAGAAAAATAAGAAACAAACTAAAAACAATAGAAACATAAGAACATGAACATGCAACTTGTTAGCTGCCGATATCTCAAGACTAGATCTGCCAACTATCGAAGCCCTTTTTGGCTCGATCTGCTACGGGAATCAACTGTTCAACTTTCCTGCCCCTGTTCTCGCAAAAATAAAGACTTCAGGAGCCGTTGAATACCGCATTGTTTCATCGAATCGTGTCGGCAAAGTGACATTTACAAATTTAAAGCTTGTCCTGCGACAGGTTTTGGGTTTCTGCTCTGCGTCCGCCCATTGTTATCGTCGCAAAACCCCGGTACGATTGTCTGGCGCTGGACAATGGGGAAAAAGAAGTCCGCTGGAATTCTTAGAAACATGTGGAATCGATCCGGAAAACGTATGTGCATGTGCCGATGTGGTCGATTATGATGATGCCCATTCACTATGTTCCTCGTTATCCCCTAAGCGCGCCCCTCCCCGAAATGAATGAATGAACTAATCGCATTTCCTTTCATCTCTCAGAGTTAAACACTAAACCGATACACAAACAATGTTGGCGTCGTTGGTTTTTGTGTTAAACAGAAATATGTTCTTGTTATGAACATGATGCAGATGCATTTTTTTGGTGTCCCCTCAACCCCCTTTGAGCTCTCGATAAACCAGTAGGTGAATATGTTTATTATCATTTCGAAATGCGTTTAAGAGCGAAACGCATCGGTCAGTGGGGTGGTGGGAGGGTTTTTGGTACAGCGCATTCACGCATCGATGGAGGCGATTAAAATTCCCATCGGAATAATTATCGGTCAGCTCATTTGTAATTAAATTGTGCCATTGCGCGGCTGTCGCGGTCCTGTCATTAGGACTCGCACACCGCACCATGCACCATGTTGTGTGCACTATTTTGTTTTCACGATTTTTTTCTGTTTTAATGCTTTGTGTTTGTCTGCACGCCGTGCTGCGAGCATAATCTTCAATTATTCCCAATTGACACAGAGCGCGGCGCAGAAGTGTATCGAATCTCATTATGCGGATCGTTTGTCACCAGCAGTGGAAGGGGGAGGGGGTCCCCACCCGGCCAGCACGTGCCTATGTTACACCGACGCATAACAACCCATCGTTCACCATCATCATCATCAGGATCGTTGGCATTTCAAGTAATTAGTCGCCACTTGATAAATACATCACGCTGGCGCGATTGTCGCCCAATTGTCGATCGCTTATTGCAGCCGGTTGGAGCGTTTAATGAGAACGATTCACCAGTTTGATTTAGATTTATCATATCTTTTTTTTCTTTCATATGTTTCCTCATTTTCCGGTTGCATCAGCTAGCGCAGTGCATTGATATCGAAGCGATATTAACACTGATCGTATTCGGTTAGCATGCTAATGGATTCATTTCACGTGAACTAACGTTTAGCGGGGGAGGGGAACGATTTGATGATTATTGTCTATTTAAGGTGACAACTAGAGCTTTATGAGCAGCATACCGGAGCAGCATATGAATTGATTACGTGCCGGTAATTTAACATTAATTTGTTGTGCTGACGTATGTAAAGTGGTGCATATCATTTGATGAAGTAGAGTATGATGAAGAGCATTAGAGTGGCAGATAAATACCAACCAGCAACATAATTTAATCATCGAATGCACTCAAGATATACCATGCGGTGACGGACAATACCATAAAAGCTACATTTTATAAGTTTTACAATTTTTCATCTCCATTTACAAAATACAGTGAACCGTTGTGAAAGTTGACTTATAAAAAACAATTCCTTGTTTCAAAATGGCGTTTGAAGGAAGCAAAAATTTACATCATTCGCTTTCAATTATACAAAATAAAATTGAAAAAATAAAGCATATATTACATGTTTCTAAGTTACATGAATCCAACATAAATTTTATTCGAATTTGAAGGAACACATTGAGAGCAACATGTACCACAATCAGCATTTAGGAGCATTATGCTTTTTCGTGCTAGGCGGGAAAGGATATTACAGGTCTAGCAAATTTATCACAATGATCTCAAACAAAACCGTTCCCCAACTCCAAAGATGAAGTTTTGACCAAAAGATCGATGATCTGAACTGATCTAACTAATCGTATGATTTTGAATGAACTGATTTTCGAAGACTGAGATCCGTTGTTAAAAAGCCAATTTTTAGTCATTTTAAATTTCAATAAATTAAAGAAATTTTGAAGGAAAAGCAATAGGCCATTCAATATCAAGATATCCAGAATTACAATGTTATTTTCCATCGTTATTTACCAAAATAAATACCGAAAACACTAACGCATTTGTTAAAACCAATATCGAAGAGAGGAGGAAGGAAGGTATTAGAGATAATCTTTTAAATAATAAAATACAAACATGAAAATATGACTGATAATCATTGAGGTAACCAGTATACTAATTTGTCTTGCTCGATATATCTAATAGTAAAAGCATTAAATAAAATTGTTAAAAATGTGAAAGAATAGAAAATCGTTTTGATAAGTTATAACACAGTTTGAACGTACTATTCTTTATATTAGTTTCAAATACCAAATCCAAAATAGTGCAAGAAAAATGTACAAACTATTCCTCCGGCACTGTAACTAAAGCCAGACCAATCCATTTACTCATTTGGTTTGCATCGTGAGAATCCAACTCATAGCATTACTTCAGCCTCATTACATTTCAACTCAGTGTTTGTTTGTGTGTCTACTCACACATTATTTAGCAAGACCACGACCGGCAGCAAGAACCAATTTAATCCAGTGGCCGCCGCGACAAAGTAGAAAGGGATTACAGAGATTCTTTCGGTTCCCCATTTTCAGTTCACGCTTCTCGGGGTCCACCTCCAAAACAATAAAAAGTAAACAAAATGCAATAATTAAAGCACAACGAGAACGAGCAAACCAGCATCGTAGCCCGGGTTCCTCGGTTCCGTTTTTCTAAGGCACGAGCATCATGGACACTGAGCGATGCCATAAAATTAGCGCGATACGCGATGCACTCGATTGCTCCCGCCGTCGGTCGTATCGTTACCGTCGACACCTACACCGGCCACGACACGACACGAGATGCCAAACACGGTGCCACGGTCGTAAAGTGGAGCCACTTTACTGCGGGCTCCTGTGCTCCTGGAATGCTCCTGCAACACGACCGCGCCGATCGTCCGGTCCGATTTTTCGGGGTTGATTAACATTTCTCGTGCCGCGATCATTAGCACGATCTTAGGGCTCGCAGTGCTCCAGGTTTCGGGTTCAAGGAAGAGTGGAGGAGGAAATTGGTCTCCCCTGGTGCGAATCCTGGCGCGCTCGATGTGTGTAACAGTAAAACAGTTCCCAATTATTCCGATCGACACCCTCGCTATTGCGAAGATGCGGACGCCATTACCGATGTCGCCGCCGATGAGGCTCCACTTGTCCACCATTCCATAGACGATACCGAAAGCCGACGTGAAGGTGTATCGTTTGCATATAAGGCGTTAATGACCGGAATGACGTGTGATGATCACGGTCTGTGATCTCGAGCGCCCAGAGCCAAGGATGAACTTTTGGCCGATGAGAACGAGAATTCTCCCTTGGTCGAGACTTGGTGGCGCCATGATGATGGTGGCGACGACCAGCATTATGCAATCGCGAGACGCGAGTGGCCGTGGGGCGTGCGTGCCGTGGATGTGTCACGAACGATCGCGAATCGCAAACAGAATGCCGCCGCCGCCGCCGTCTGATGGCTCTATTTGGGCATAATTTTGCCTTTCCGACGTCGTCGACTTACAAGCTGGTGGTACAAAACTGTACCTACCGCTACCCCTGACTGTCTGATCAATCGCGATGAGAACCCCTCTCCAAAAGAGGAATCTTAGCGTCGTGGGTTGCTTAAGCCTCAATGCTGCTGTTGCTGCTGCTGCTGCTGATCGCTAAATCGTGATAGTACAGATCTCCCGGCGTGACACCAGGGGGACAGGGTGAAGAAGCAAGCATCTGTTGCTTGTGGTGGAGCGGCCATAATTCGGAGAAACCAGACTGGCAGCACGATTTGTTAGCTCGAGCAAAATGTTTCAATTTGGGCCAACGGATTTTGTTCAACGACCGCGAAAATGGAGCGCATGAGACAGAGGCAGAGAGAGAGACAGAGAGATCGGAACATGAATCGCGTTCCTTTCATTGGGTTTTTTTTCTTTCGAGGTGCCCAGACCACTGGAGCTCGCCGGGAATTTATCGGAGTAATTAGTCGGTTTCGCATGGTTTTTCGGGTTTTTTGTTGGGGGGGAGGGCAGTTTTAATGAAGTGATTTTGCTGACGTAAAAACCAACCGACGAATTGTGTCAATCCCAATACAACGGCACCAGCACGGTGGACACGGTTTTGGGCTACGATTTCTAATAACTCCTCGGTGGCTGGTTTGGTTTTTATTATTGGAACCTTTCGGGCCCCGTTATGGTCGATGGAAAATGTGGCGAACGAATTACTCGACGGACCTCTAGTTCAGGCTTATTAAACTCAGGTTCAGCTAGACGCTGTGCGTCTAATAAACGGGCTTATTATTCATAAAGTCGCTCGCAAAAAAAAAAGATAAGACCTCATCAAACTGTAATGGTGATGTGGATGTCACTTCATGGGGCTCGCCCGCCCTTTGGGTGGTCCCATTTGGGCCAGTTATTTGTTTTATTTTTCATCTAGAAAGTGCTCCTTAAAACCGTTTGTTACGGTGACCCTTCATTAGTGAAGGAAGAGGCCAACTAGGACCTCGTAAACGTCGTTGGTTTTATGCTTCAATTATGCATTTCTGCGGCCTTGGTACGGGGCAATGAGCGAAGCCAAAGGCAAATGTCAGCCGAAAATGATGACTTTTCAGACCCAGACATGGGTTAGTGGCGAGGTTGAGCTGCTTCGTGACTAATACTCTGAGCAGAGAACCTTTAAAAAGGGCGCCACATTTTGCAGCGGTCTGCTGCTAGCGTTGCAATGATATCATTTCCCTGCTGAAGAATTATGAGTGGCAGCATAATCAAGAAGTAATTGTACGATTCCGAAATGTGTTCTTAAAGATAAAATGTTCTTATTCACATTAAGAAGGCCACTTTTGTGCATTAACGCCATCAGCATGTGAGTTAATAGTTAAATTTTTGAAGTAAGTTGCAATGGTATCAAAATATAATTTGAAATTGCGATTTGAAATGAATTACACAAGTTAACCTAAAAAGAAAAAATGATTATTGATTTAGCTATGAGCTTTTCAATATGTTTTTTGGATTCAGACGAAGCTTTTGCACACCCTATAAAAGAACTTTGTGGTTGAGACCTTCGGTACCAATCTAGGATATTCTGAAATAGCTTTAGTGTGCATTGATCCATTTTTATCTCTAATTTTAAATTTCTGTATTTTATTAGTATTTCTGTATTTGCGATATTACTTTGAATGTGAAAATTGGAATATCCATTCCATCCAAATTGTGCTTCTTATCATTAGGTTTTCAATTTAACAATGAACGTTAAATTTACTCCTGCTTAGATTATTATTATGTTGCTAGTACTAATACTAATTGATTAATATTAAAATTCAAAACATACAATTTTGAAATTTCTCAAAAAAAAAATGCAATATTGAAAAATTGAAAGTATTTTCTCTAATTGGTTCAGTCCTGGTTAAATTCAAACATATTTTTAGTCTTACATACAGTGTCGGACATAAGTTAAGCAACTTAGTCAAGGTGTATGAAAAAGTGTTCAAAACTTTAGTTTTCAACCAAACTGTACAATTTCCGACTCAACTACTGAAAAGGGTACCTATTTACGATATTTTAGGACGATTTCAGTTATTAATTAACGATGGTTTCAAAAAAACATTGTTTTTTCATGCGACATAAGTTAAGCAACTGAAAGATATCAATTCGTATATACTGATTTTTTCAGTATTTCGTTGCGAATCCGTTATTTTTAATTACAGCTACACTTCTTTTGGGCATAAATTCAATCAATTTGTTGATCGTTTCTTTCGGAATTTCACTCCAAGCCTTGGAAAGATCCTCGAACAATTCAGTACAGTTTCGATATGAAACATTCGTTCTTACTCGGCGAATTACAATTTTTCACAAATGTTCGATTGGGTTTCAATTGAGGGAGTTAGTTAGCCACGATAGAGCTACAATTTTGTGATCTTGGTTTATTTTATTTTTGCATTTTTGCAAGTATCGTTTGGGTCATTGTCGTGATGATATTTGCAATTCGACGGAATTAGCGGCAAGCATGAGGAAGCATCACATTTTCCATGATGTCTCTGCACATTATTCCGTTGATAATCCCTCGAATTCAATGAAATTGTCCCATAACTTGCCCAGAGAAGCATCCCCAGACGATCACACATCTTCCGCCATGTTTAATAGTTTTCGTGCAATATTGCGGATTTAGTCTAGTACCAAGTGGCCATCGAGCTCGCTTCATATCATCCGAATTAAACAAATTGAATATGGATTCATCACTAAGCAACACTATTTTTTAATATTGAGACATCCCAGATCAAACAACTCATCGCAAAATGAAGTTGTACCTTCGTTGTTGATGTACGGCTTTTTTATTTGTTTGCAACTGAATAACCCACGGTCTCCCAATCGTTGCTGAATGGTCTGGGAGCTAATATCCAAGCTTAATTTACTTCTTATTTCCATTCCTGATGCAAACGCATCTTTGGTCGAATACCATTTGATAATGCGGTCCATTTTGGGTGAAGTTTTTCAAAGACGAACAGGACGCAAAGCCGTTTCAACAGTTTCTTTTGCCTTTTACGGGTTATTAAATGAGAAACTACTGATTTATCTATGCTATAAGCTTCACTAATGTGTTTCTGAGAGTTTCCCTGAGTCGCTAGTTTCATTTCTATTTTGTTTTTAATCGCTAGAATAGATATTACGCGACATTGTTTCGTTTTGAATGTAACCGAGTGTATCGGGTGTTCAAAGGCAAAAAGAATACTAAACCTTCATAAACCTTGACAGATTTAGCAAGCTTACACGCCATTAGACTACTACTATGCAGAAATTCCACATGTGATGATCAATATTTTATTATTTTTGCTCCAAAATAGCCAGTTGCTTAACTTATGTCGCATGAAAAAACAATGTTTTTTTGAAACCATCGTGCTAATGCGCTGTTTAAAGAAAAATTAATAACTGAAATCGTCCTAAAATATCGTAAATAGGTACCCTTTTCAGTAGTTGAGTCGGAAATTGTACAGTTTGGTTGAAAACTAAAGTTTTGAACACTTTTTCATACACCTTGACTAAGTTGCTTAACTTATGTCCGACACTGTATATAAAATGCCTCCCTTCTATAAAATGCCTGCCTTTAGTCTTACATATATTCGCCTTCATGGTGAGGAAAATATGCCATGTTTTTAGGGGAAAAGATGCAAAGAAACATACGTTCAATCTAAACGCAGTAATTGTTTCCAATTTTAACGCTTTAGAAGCTATTTGTAGCGTAATCATTCCAGTAGTTTAGGTTAAGCTTTGATGATCACATTATAGAATTCTATAAGGTTCACATGTTATATAAATATCATTGGGAGCTTTCTAGAAGTGTTTGTTGGAATGCTTGAACGTGGGTTTGAAGTTTTTGGTACATTTAGCAAAATTGGCGATGCATTATATGGTTCAATTGTTAGTTTTGATTCCATTTTCGATTTGCATAGCTATGTTTAAAGATTTTATTGCGAAATGCTTTGCTCTGACAAAAGTTATTTTTTTGTATACATTTCCACATTACTTTAAAATGTTCGTACACTACGCATGTTCCGAATTACGTTCTGTAACAGTAAATCAACACATTGAGTGTCTCATTCGATAGTCTAATGCCTCACAGATGATGACTCCTTCCATCGTTAATGATAACGTTCTCACTGTTAGTTTTCCAAACGCCTATCAGTGTTTATTGCTCCATCGATTCACCAACCATTTTCTTCGTTTCTTATCTGCCTGTTCTTGCGAATAATCGGATTTGTGGATTAACGCCCTCCCCCCACTAGCAAGACCACTTAACCGTTATGTGAGACATTTGGAACAACTCCACCCATCCGAAAAAGAACGCCGGAGAATCTTTGACCTTCGGCGCTAAATTATGGCGCCCGCAATACCAAACCCCCCTGCTTCTCACCACATCGCGACGCCGAAAGTCCAATATTATATGTTTGCTTTATAATGCTAATCATCTGCAAAGAAAGGCAGAGAGAGAAAGAGGGAACCCGGGCGGGGGTCTCATATCCTGTCCAGTCGTTGTCGTTGGCCATCGTTGTTGACACTCTCCGTTGTGGTGACGAGAGAACGCGAAGAAGGAAGGTTGGAGGAAACACATAAACCAACCACCTAATTTGAGCCTCCCCGAGTGGCCATTAAGCAACTGGTTCTCGCTGTAGGAGGTGGCCGGGGGGTGTGTGTCTCGCGTGGCGTCTGTCTCGTCGTGACCGTGACCATCCGGCGACCAAAAAACGACGACGACGACGACCAACATGTCTACTGTTTGTCCGGAAGCTAACGGCCCCGCGACCGCCTCGGTGGCGGTGGCGGTTTTGTCGTTTTGTCCGCCGCGTCCAGTGACCGCTTCCCCTATCCCCACCCGGGCCACCGGTGCTTTTGCACGTCACGATCGGTGCTACCCGATCAATTAAGAACTTTACGAGCTCTCGAGGCTTATCGGTGAGCGCCTTGATGCGTCGCGAAAAGTGGAACTCTCGGCGTGGTGCCGTTGTCCTAAGGGGGTGGTTGGAAAGGAGTACGCGTGGCTTGAGCTTCCAATCACGCCCCCATCTAACAATTTACCGTCTGTCATAGACAGGCCACTGACTGACTGGATGTTTGACGATCGTAAAATAGTACTTTTCAATGAAGATCGCGGCGCGGTGGGTTGGAACCGGGAGAGAGAAAGAAAGAAAAAACACATAAATCCGACGGTAATGGAGAGGAAACACATTCATTTTCACTTGCAAACCATTGGCAGGAGGCAAGGGTGGAGGGCGCACACCCACAATCCTCCCATAAATCATCGTCAGGGTAAATAGAGGCGAAATCCCGAGGCAACTCGCCTTCCAAATGAGCCATTTTCGAGTGTTTGTTTTGGTTGGCAATGCAAGGGATGGGAGGGGGGCTCAGTGAGAGTACTGTTGTGGGTGTTGTGGGCGGCAGGTTGCGTCTACATCATTCTTTTATTGTGTTCCAGCGACGATGACGACGACAACGACGACGAATGTTGGTGCGCAGTGTTGGTGCAAGGAAGGGGGTGAAAGTAGCACATTCCACCCTGTAGCGGAAGTGCTTCGCGCTCACGAAACGCTCGTTAACCGCGAGTCCATACTCACGGCTGACCGTGGCCACCAACACCACCACCACCACCACCGGCATCGGAAATGTGCGATTTTCCGGGACCTTTAATCCGGGTAATTAGCTGGGAAAAATATTGCGCGAACCTTCCCACCACCATCACCCCCTATGGGGGGTCCGCTTTTATTTTAAATTAATTGCCCAGCCATCCCGCACCGTTCCGGGCATTTGGACAATGTTTTTTTTTCTGCTGGTGGTCGATCAACATACAATTGCATTTGCAAGTTCCGCTCAGTAGCTTAGCTCCCAACGTGCAGCATCCAAAGCACACTGAGGTCAAAGGGGATGAAGAGAAGGGTGGCGGATATGGCCATTTATAGCGGTGGTCACGAGGTGCCACCTCACTCCTCGCCACGACGCAGGGGTATGCCTGTTACTATCGCGTTTGTGAAGTGTTAACGAGATCCGTGGAATGGTTGCTGTAGTACGTCAATTGGACACCATTCGCGGATCCAGATGGCGCTAGTGATGGTCCGGGAGTTGACAGATTGACGACTGCGTTCGCAGATCTTGTTACTATATTTACCCGGCCTACTATTGTTGATGTGGAGCGTTGAGTAACAATTGACGCACGATACAGCAAAGGTTCCCTTTCCCTTTTTTTTGTGGAGAAGGCTTGTTATTGTTCCACGGGAGACGTTCCAGGTGTGCCATTCAAAATGATGTTTACACGAAAACGCCGTGATGGTTGTGGAGACTGATAATGCGCCGCTGCTGCTTATTTGTTCCAGTTCCGTGCTGCAATTGCATCACGTTTTACGATGTCACTACAAATTAACGCAGTTCATCATAAACATCGTGCCGTTTCGGGCTTGTTTCTTGGTTCCACTCAAGGGAAACATTATACAGAGGTGTGAGGATCTCGCTCGCTAGTTTCCAATATTTGTTGCCGGCCGATCGACAGTTGGCCATGCCCGTAACCAGGCCGCAGAGTGAGTGAGGTTATGGGTGAAGTTGGTTAGCTAAAAGCTGGATGGACCAGATGGACTTTTGCATTTGATCGAATTCACATTTGCATATGCGCAACATGGAGCCCGGATAATGCACGTCCCAAAATCCCATCACACCGAACAGCACTAGGAACACGAACAGCACCAGCATGTGTGCATGTGTGTGTGTGAGTGTGTGAGTTGGAATCGGTCCCTCAGGTCGCTGGCGAACATCGTCTTCAATTAGTTCTGGCTCTGTGCTGCCACGGATGCTGCTTCTGCTGCTTCTGCTGTTGCTGCTGCTACTGCAGAGCAGCTTGACGGTGTGGTAGGTGGTTGATGCTTTACCACTTATTCAAATCACGTCTGCATCCAATTTCCGACGATGATGGCGAGAAATTCCCGGGAGCAATTACGGCTCGATGCGCGCTAGAGTGGCACCGCTGCTGCTGTGCTGCTTGAAGGTGTCAAACAGGCCGAACCTCGAAACAGAGCCGGAACGACGAGCTAGAACGACATAAAAAGGTTGTCCAGCCCCCCCCCCCCCCCCCCGGACCCCGGACGCTCCGTCGGTTTCCCAGGAAGATGCTGCTCAATCTCACTGACATCACACCACGGGGCACGGAGCGAGGGTCTCCCGAGAAACCAAAGCAACTCGCTGCTCTGGCTGCTGCTGCTGCTGCTGCTTCTCTTCTTTATGACAGTTCTCGATTTTGTGGTCTAGATTTGTCATTTCCTAGATCGTGGGTGTGGACGCTTTTTAGACGAGGTGTTTGGTCGCTTCCAAATGGAAGAGCAGAACCGTACAGGAGGAAAGAGACGCAGAGACGGTTGCAAAAGGAACCGTTGCGCCCGGGTTACCTCTATTAGCATCTTTTAGCCACTAGCCTCTGCGGGACCGAGGCGCGGCACTTTCCGGAGGGCATAAGCCCTCCGCTTTGACATGTCAATTCTAATGAGGTTTATGGCGTTTCGTCGTTGTCACCATCGTCATATCGCACTGGCAGGAAGGAGAAGGCAGCGTCAGAGCGTCATGGTGTATCGTCTATTGTCATCGAAGTTCGTTCCGTTCGGTTCTCTGCCATTCCTACGACGCGTATCCTGCGACGCGCATCAGCACTTCGCCTTTTGGCCGCAGCGTGTGAATTCGAAAAAGGAGGGTTTCGCCAACGCGACTCATTGCTCGGTCGGTTGGTAACGAAGGCCGGGAGCATGTGTTTACACCTCGTTAACATAACTAAGTCATGATTGTGTAAAACAAACTGATGAGAATCTTTCGCTTCCACCACGAGTGAAAAGTGTCGTGCGCTCGGTACGAAAGGCGTGTTAGACATTAATTTGTGTGACAGTAACACTTATAAAGCTTGGAACAGTTAATACTTGGCCGCACAAAATAGGTCATATCTCTGCCAAAAAATGACGTATAAAGAAAAGAAAGGTGTCATTTTGTAGGTTTTCTTATTACCTTTAATAAGAAATATTGATGCAAATTATTCATTAGTTTTTTATATGACTTTTTCAACTTTTACTTTGACGTCACCCAAAAAAGTTTGCACACTACTGTAGGTCACATTATTTGCCCTCTTGTTGCACATCACCCTCATTTCAGTTGGTTTTTATACATTTCTGATATACTTTTTAAGTTTCCTTGTGATAATCGTCCAATAGAAATCGAAGGAACGAAAATCCGGACATTTTTGTGTATTGATAGTTTTCCCTATAAAATCGATCTATTTGAATACAAAAAATTAACGCCATACCTTCGGCAAGAACAGCTACCTAAATCATGCCAAACTTACACAGGATCGTTGGTGGACGAATGAAGAACAAAATCCTTTTCTGTAGACACTCTTTTCTCGAACAAATTTCGAATGAACGTTGCCGGAATGGTGAAAACATTTGATTTGTCGCCACAATGTCAAATCCCACGCCAAATCATCATCTTATGGGCAAATTTACCTCCGTAAATAAACCAAACGCTTCCTAAACCATTCCCTCGATGATTGGTAAAGTACATTTTTTGCCCGGTATTTTTTCGAAATGCATTTTTACGTTTGTTGCATCGTCCATCGAAATGCATGGTTTGAATTCGGTCAACGGTTGTTCATACAGCTTCCTAGCACGGATTTGGCCAATCAAGCTGCGCTCTAGTGCCCTATTTGGCTATTTTCTAGCTTTTATGACTTTAAAATTTCTTTTAAAAATATATCCCGAACTGTTATGTCGACTGTCGTGAGTTTTTCTTGGTGGAATCACGCTGAGAGATCCCAGGAGTGTTGATTCAATTTTGTTTGCAGAATCGGGCATTCGTTACACTTTTCGGCTGTTTTATTTTCCTAGAATCAAGGTAAAAGTCCCCTCCTAAAGTTTACATACGGTATTTTGAGTTGAATTTGAAAATTTCAAGACTTTCGAGGTTTTATCTCCAGCCAAATCCAATTTTTACATTGAGTGTGCAGATTTTTTTTTCTCCCTTTGCGTTCCATCGGCGATAACTTTTGAAGGCACAAATCAATTTTGACAAAAATTTTACCACTAAATAAACAGACCACAATGATTAAAACGCTGTCAACGGAATGGCAAAGTGACCACTAGGCGCGCTGCAATGAGTAAACAAAAGCGGCCAAATATTAACTGTTCCAAGCTTTAGGTCAACAGATGGAGGAGTTAGAGGTAGTAAGATGTCGTTGCTGAGTACCAATTTTTGTATTAAACCCATTAGAATTTTAGAGCAAGTTGCAGACGAGCTACCAAAATGTCGAATGACCTGCGAGTATCCAGCATCCCGACGGAAAACAAATGACTCGCGGTTCCAGCTCGCCTGGATGCGCCCTTCTGAACATAAAACGACGGCCTGAAACCACCATACACGTACCGTGTGGCGACTTCTTGGCTTTTATCCGTAAATTTGCGGTCGTTTGCCACGGAATCCTGACGGCCCGTCCATCGGTTCGTTCGGTCTCGTCGCAATGTTTGAGTTTCGTTAGCCGTTCGTTCCCGGGATTGGACCCTTTAATTGAGTTTCGTACAACTACGGTACGGAGTATCATTCCACACAGGCGTTGCTCCAGTAACACCGACGCCGAGGTGGAAGTCCAGAGTTTCGTTACCATAATGACCAGCGTGAACCGGGGACCGGATAGCTGGGGGTGCACTGAAAGGATGCAGCATAAACATGGCGTACTGGCCCATGAAATGTACTGGACGTGGCCCTAACGAAATCATACCGCAGAAACCATGATACGCTCGTTGGTGGTAAATCAAATTACACTCCTTTATGATCTGACTTTTTTTTATTTTGTTTTATGATTGTGCGCTAACGAGCAATGGTGGCGGCAATGCGGCGGACATTTGCGGGTTCAAACAGGGCACACAGCGACCAAACACAGCGAAAAATAAATAAAAAAAGGATTCAGATTGATATTCATGAAAATCAAGATCTATTCTTACGTGGATCTCTATGGAGACGTCATAGCTCTTCGGCGCGCGTCAGACAAAGGATAACTAGACGGGATCCTGTAAAACAAGGGATTTTGGTTGGTTGCATCCATTATGGGAATCTCTGCATTCGGATTATTTTTACAAATGGTGTGCCTTATTTTAAGGAAATGAACAATTCGTGTAACAACAAAGGATATTTAAAACAAAACTCCAATTCATTCTTTGTTTACGGTTTCAAATCTAAAGTAGTAATTAGTTGATGCATCCAACAGTAGAGAACCTCTCCATCAACCAGTGTCAATTCAACTAAAGAAACTATCAGTTCTAGCCCTAGGTATAGTCTATAACTAAGTTACTGCAGCTGAAAGAACATTTTGGACTAAGGTGACTCGAATATTTTCAACTCAGCATCAGGAGAAGAATTATAAGGCTATCAAGAATGACAGCACACTGGGTTGTTATTATCGATTCTTAGTCAATGACTTCGTTTTAAGTTATGCGTAGATCTTTCTACTAACACATTCTTTGATAAATTCCTCTTTTTTTCACGTAATTTTTCCTTCATTTTTCTTTGAATTGTTAGATCTGTTAAAAGTTTATATGTTAGTTAGAGAACTTGATGAACAATTTTGCAATGCATGAATATTTATAATTTAATTTCCGTTAACAATTCAATTGCATTGATATTGAGTGTAGAAAATAGTGTAAGAAAACGAATAAAATATGTTGCTCTGGGAGTGAGTGGACTACAGTCTGAATTCAAATGAATATTTAGTCGATTGTATTGCATTCTGTTATTATTAGGATTGGCAAAATAAATTATTCAATATTATCTGTCTTCAGAAGGATCATCGTGAAAATACTTCTCTACGATATGCATTCTCCTACCGATTTTTTACTAGATGCTAAAAATAAATAACTAGAATAATGAACGAATTGTTAGAATCAATGATAAACTAATTATAACTAAAGAAATGTTAATGTAAACTAAAGATTTTATTGAACAATCTCTCTTCGTACGTTACAGCCACCCAGTTAAACATTAAAATCTCAAATGCAATTAAATTCATATGTGTACATTTCATCCTCCTCAAGTCACTCACAACATCAACTGCCCGTGCACTAGTATCCGTCCATAAAAACCTCATTAAAAATGGTTGCATTCCACCTGCATTCCCCTTTCGTTTCAATTACATTATTAGAGTTCCACGAGGTAAGCAAACGGCTCTATAAATTGATTGTTAGTTGACCACCCCTGTTTTGAGCAGCGCCAGTTATCTGCTTCCGCCAGTTCGCTCGAGGCAACCTCCTCCCAGTTGCACCATTTTTCCATTCCAAGTTTGGAAACAAAACCGATTCCTAACCATGGCGCAGGTCTGTTGTCTCAAGCAGCTTATCTCTGCTATCAGACAGTCCGAGCAAATGTGTGAATGAATGTGTGGGGGTGAAGGGAGTGGGGGAGTAGCTCTGTTATCATGGGGCATGCTGTATCAAATTGCATTCTTTTTCGATTTTAATGATCATTACCGGGAGGCATATTGTAATTGCATCCGTAGATTGCATTGATGTGAGATGCGAGTCCCGGGGTCTAGTTCCGGGAGAGTTCCGGGTACGCTTTGCACCGGCACAGACCCGGTCCACGTCCGGACGCGGATTTTGCGGAAATTCCGGAATTCGAAACCAGCCAGCTTCACTTCGCAGCCAACCGGATAGCCAGCAGCGTTTTCGCTCCATTTCTGTTTCGGCATTCCCCTCTTGGGTGTTGGGTAGCTCCCTTCTCCTGGCCTTGCCCCCCTGGGGGAAAGACACTCCATTTGCACCATTCTGACCCTCTCTCCCTGTCTCTCTGGCTCTCTGTCTCTGCATCAGCAACATAAATACCTAGACGCAGGGACGGAAGGACGCTCGGTCCTGAGCCAGATACCATAAACGAAATGTGCGCACCCGCGTAGTAACTGTGGTCGAGAGCTCGTTCGGAGAGTTCCTGTTGGCCATAATTAAGGCATAACCCTGCCCCGCTTTCCCTTCCCCTCCTCCTCGACGCTCTCATCCGGGATTCTGCATGCTGCAGCTCGTTTTGTTTCGAGATTTAATTAAAATACAACTGCGCGAAATCGTCCGTGTATTTCGAGCGCTCGCTGTTTACACGGCACTTTATTGCACTTTAAATTAGACGCCGGCTGCCAGCAGTGGAGGTCGATGCCGTAACCATACGCAAACCGTAACCGTGGTGTGCTCACGTGGATTACGCAGGAAATGAGGCGAAATAGCATCGAGAGGGTGTCCCACACACACGCACATACGCACAGACTCCGGTGATGGTCTGACATTTGCGTTGACTTCCTGGATCGCCGGTCGCCGGTTGCTGGCGGATTCTAGTGCGGAACCATATTCTGGCGGTCGGTCGCGAGGTGCGTAGAACGCATTTCGAACGCTCTCGTCGGTCGTCGGTGGCCCGCGGCGATGCGCATC